>NW_003519463.1:10000-62616 GCF_000190715.1 Dictyostelium purpureum | reverse complement strand
GAAATAGAGGCTTTGCATTCATCGAATACCAAGATCATTATTTAGCTGATACCGCCAGAAAGATTTTTTCCCAACCAAACTTTAAATTTGGCGATGCCATCACTACTCTTACTGTGAACTGGTCTGATCCCGAGGCTGAACAAAATGATGATAAAGTAAAAGATATCAAATCACTTTACATTAGAAATCTACCAGAAGAAAGGGACTCTGAGACATTAACCAAAGTTTTTAATGATATATATATTAAAAATGGTTTATCAGTAGTTTTTAATAATAGCAATAATAATAATAGCAATGGTCCAAGCGCAAAAATCTTGACATCACCAAATTTAATAACACCAACAGATGAACAAAGCAAAGATTCATCAACTATAGACAATAATAGTATAATTGAAAAAGTTGTAATACCTCAAGATATTCCAGGAAGTGGACAAAGAAGGGATTTCGCATTTGTTCATTTTAAAACCAGGGAGATAGCCGAAGAAATTATGAATATACATTCTGATAAACCGATTGAATATAAGGGTAGAGCTTTATCAATTAACTATGCTAAACCAGTGGATAAAAAAGTAAGAACTGATAAGCTTCAAAGAAAAATGCAAAGAAAATTATTAAATAATGCAAACAGTATAACAAATAAAAGCAGTAATATTATAAATAACAGTTTACTTAAAAATCAAAAAAATATAAATAGTTTATTAATAAAACAATTACAACAACAACAACAACCGTTGCACAATCAATATGGTCAACAATCATCCCAGCAGTTTTTAACACCACCACCACAATATTTATATAATCAACTAAACTCATTTAATCAACAAGTACCATTACAACCAAACCAACAATTAATATCAAATGTACATTATCCACAAGCTGCTGCCGCTAACACTGCTTTTTACAATTCTCATCATCATCCTCATCATCCTCAAGCAAATTATTATGCCGCTCCAAGTAATAATACAATGTCTTTAGATCCATCTACCATTAATCAATATATTCACCCCCAACAAACACAACCATATTTATATAACCAACATAACACTACCATCAATGGTAATCCCTCTACCCATTATAATCCGAATAGTTCAAAATTTAGATTTTCACCTTATTAAAATTTTAAAAAAAAATAACATTTTTTTTTATCATAAATTAACAATTATTTTTCCATATAAATTTTTATTTAATAATTTTTTTATTTCTTTGGTTTACATATATATCCAAAATTCCACAGAAAAAAAATTTCTATTATTTAAATAAAATTAAAATAATAATAAAATTAATAAAATAAATATTTTTTTTATTAATACATACCATATTATCACTTTATTATTTTATTAATAACGCTATATAATCATTTTATTTAACACTTGTCAATATATCTTTTCATTAAAAAATTTATTTTTTTAAATTTATTTTTTTTATTTTTTTTAATTTTATTTTTTTTTTAATTTTTTTTTTTTTTTAATTTTTTTAATTTTTTTTTTCCACACAAACTCGATAAAGATAAATAAAATAATAAACATTTAAATACAACCATAATAATAATATTATTAAATTATAATTAATATAAATTTTATTCAAATAGTATCGATACTATATATTTATAATAATAATAAAATTTTTATAACGCAACATTAAATATACAACAATTAATAAATAGTAATAAATAATAATAATAATATAAATAATAATAATAATAACAACAAATTTTAATATTGTAAGAATTTTTAAGAATTTTACATGAAGAAAATTAAAAAAATAATTTAAATATTTATAATTAATATAATTTTATTTATTTTTTTTTTTATTTTCTTTGTTTTTAATAACTTTAAATTAAAAAAAAAAAAAAAAGAAAAGAAAAAAGTTTTAAACTCATAGTTGAAATTAACTTTTTTAAAGCTATTTTAAGTTTAATTAATATTTATAAAGTTTATTTAAGATTATATAAGGAGAATTTATAAGCCTAATTACATTTGATAGTCACTCATTATTTCTATTATTTTATTTTTGTTATTTTTTATTATAGTAGAACCATAGAATTTTATATATATTTTTTTTTTTATTATTTTTTTATAAAAATATATTAAATATATATATAATTTATATTCTATTATAATAACAATAACAATAGTTTAATAATAATAAAAATAATAGTATATAAAAAAATATAAATAATAAATAATATCTTATAATAGTAAATAAAAATAGAAATAAATTATAGTTTTTTTTAATAAATCTTTTTTATAATAGTATTAAAATGGCTTTAGAAACCGAGGTTAATTTAAATAATTTAGACGAGTTTGGGTTAGGTTCTAATCAACTTATTGTCAGTAAAGGAATGAGTATCTGCAGGGATTTTTTAATATCCAAACTTTCTGACTATATAGGAGGAACAGACTCAAAATTTATTATAAACGAAAATGATTTAGATATGGGGTTCACATCAGATGACCTCTCAACTACAATAACTAGCGATATGATAAAAGATTTAAAAAAACAGATTATAAACCAACAAAATTTTATTCAAAACAAAATAAAAAATAAGTCTAATAATAACAATAATAATAACAGTAATTTATTAAATTTAGATACTTGGGATCTATCAGGTATCATTCAATTTTTCATCAAGTATATGGTCAATTCGTTTTATTCAGGGGATTCGAATACTTTAAAAGGATTGCTTTATGAAGTCTTAAATTTTAGAAATATGTGGGCCCACCAACGTCCTTTTAGTGTAGATGACGCAAACCGACTTCTTGATACTCTTGAAAGACTTTTCATAACCTTGGGTGATTGTAAAATGGCTTCTATGATGCAAACTCTAAAGCATACTCATTATTTCTATAGCTTTAACAAAATTTACGGTTTATTATCTTTAGACAAAAACTCATCAGGCAAGAAATTTTCAAATTCATCAAGTTAATTAATTCAGGAGGTGCCCAAGCGTTTAATACAAATATAAATAATTATATGTATAATAATAATAATAATAATAATATAAATAACAATAACAATATCAATAATAATATGAATAATATGAATAATAATAATGTCATTATGAATGGTATTAATAATTCCTCACCCTCCTCATCTCCACACAATGGCAATGTAATGAATTTAAATAATAATAATTTCATTAATAATAATAACAATAATAACATGAATATGAACAGCCAACACCCAAATAATATTAATTTAGATAATCAAAACTCATTATTTTCCAATAATAACTATCATACAATGACAATAAGAAATATGAACAATCAGGTACAGCAAATTGATAACTTTTTGCATCACCCAAATAATAACAATAGCAATAATAACAATGACAATGATAATAATATGAATGGCTCAAATGCTATCCCAAGTTATATAATACTTGGCAATCAATTTAGAAACCAAAATAATAATAGCAACAATAATACTATTAACCCACCCAATAATAATGGTAACAATAATATGTTTAATTTCAATAATAATATTAATAATAATAATAATAATAATAATATTAATAATAATAATAATAATAATAACAATAACAATAACACCAATAATATGAATAACAATATGAATAATTATCATTTTAATAACCAAGGTATCAACATAAATAATGGAATGAATTCCAATGGCTTTAGTTTAAACCCAAAAAAAAGAAGATTTGATGAAGAAAACTTTCAACAGAACTTTAGCGATATGAACTATGCAAACAATATAAACGATATGGATAGCAATATGAACAACTATTTCCCACAAAATCAAAATCAAAATCAAAATCAAAATGTTAATTACCAAATACAAAATATTACAGGAAATAATGGTAGTAATGGTGGTAATAATATGAATTCTAACAATAATGGTAATAACAATAACAATAACAAAAATAAAAATAAAAATAAAAAGGGAAAAGGAAAAGCTCAAAGTAGTCAAATTGGGAATAAAAAGAATAAGAATGAAATTTCAGATCAAAATAAACTATCTTAATTATTTGTATAATATAACTAAAAAAAATAATAAAAAATAAAACTTTCGAACAATTAGCTAATTTATTAAATTAGAAAAAAAAAAAATACATTATTATATTTATTTATCTTTTTTATTTTTATTTTTATTTTATTTAATTTTTTTATTTTTTTTAATATAATTTGTATTTATATAAATATTAAAATGAATAGTTTCTTTTCATTTTAATAACTAAACCAAGATTTCTACATTTTTTTTTGTGAATTGGCCAATTTGCGTATTGACATTCCTCGGAGCAGTAGCAACCATTGCCACATCTTTCGCATGGTTCTAAATCATCGATAGGGACCATTTTTTTACAATTATTACATGGTAAATCTTTAAGAGGAGGGCATGATTTTGATCTTGGTTTGGTTGGAATAGTATTATTGTTTATAGGTGGACTATTATGAATATGGGTTTCTTTAGGTTTATAATTATTATTATTTATAGTGTCATTATAGTTTTTTTTAATTTCTTTATCATTAACAGCTAATTTTGGTGGAGGCTATTATATAAATAAAAATAAAAAAAGAGTTAATATTAAAAAAAAAAAAATACAAATTTCTTATTTGTACTTACATTTTCAAGAACATATTCTATGGTTGAAGCTCTATACTTGTTCATTATATAATCTACTTTTGGATAACCACTACTATCAATGGAAGATATGTATTCTTTTGGATTTTCACTTACGGAGGGTGCTTTATAGAGGATCGAGTCGAGTAAATATTTTTTCCTTTGTTATTAGTTTTAGGCTGTTTCAAAAAAAAATATTAAAAAAAAAAAAAAATAGTAATTATTAATAAATGAAATAGTTTTTAGAAAAAAATAAAATAAAATAATTTGTTTCTATTTTATACAAAAAATATTTTAAAATAAAAAAATAAAAATAAAATAAAAAAAATAAAAAAAAATTATTTCTTTAAATAAATATAGTTTAAAATTTTTATAACTATTATTGTTTTTTGTAATCTCTTAAATATAAAATATTTAAAAACCAACATTTTAAAGACATAATTTTGAAAAAAATGTGTTATATATTACCATATTGGTTTATATGTTTTTATTGTTATATAAAAATGCATTTAATAACAAAGAACTGATCTATTTACAAAACATTACGAAATACTATATATGTTATTATAACCCACAAAACACACATTATGTTTTTTTTAAAAAAAAACTGATTAAACACACCTTATTTAAATAATTTTTAAAACAAATAAAATAATTTGTAAAGAGTTACAATAATTGTTATTTAAAATTATAAAATTTTTGTTAATATATATAAAATAAAATAGTATTATTAAATAAAAGTTTTTTTTTTTGATAATAATAAATATTAAAAAAAAAAAAAAAAAAAAACAACAAGGTGTTAAAAAAATAAATAAGACTTTAGTAACAAAAAATTACCTTTTTTTTAAAATTAATTAAGTAAATAAGTAAAAAAATATATAAAAAAATAAAAAAATAAATAGATAAATAAATAAATAAATAAATAAATATGAGTATTTAAATATAAATATAAAAAATTATTTAATTAAAATGTTTATTGATAAATTAAAAAAGAAAAAAATGAAATGAAATGAAAATAAAAAAAAACAAAATTTTTTTTATTATACAATTAATGATTATATTGTGTGAATTTAAGAATGAAAAGGCCAAATGTATACATATTCAAATTTCCAAAATATTTACCATTTTATAATTTATTATTTTTATGATTAATAAAATAACTTTAAATTTTATTTGATTTTAGAAATCGATTATAAATATAAATATAAATAAATAAAAAGATTACTATACAGATAAATTAATATTAAATATTTGAAAAAACAATTGATAATTTATAAAATATAAAATATTGATAAAAAAAAATTAATATAAAATAAAGAAATAAAAATAAAAATTATTTTTTTTGAAAAAAAAAAAAAAAAGAAAAGAAAAAATTGTATGTTATTACATATTTGGGTGTATTAATTAATTATGTGTTTAAATTTATTTGTGTTTGTGTTTATTTATTAGTGGTTTTATGAGTGTGCTGTTTGCTATAGATCGAACATGACGTATATTAAAATAAAATTCAAATAAAAAATAATATGGGTGTGGTGACAGCTGTGAGTGTGGGTTTTTATTGGTGTGTTTATGGGTGTGTGTATTTATATTTTATATAATCATAAATTTCATAATCAAACAGTACTAAAATAGAAAGAATAAAAAAAGCTAATATTTTAAATAATTTGAATGTGTTTTTATAATTGAAATCATATATTATGGTATTGTAAGAAAATCCTATAGTTGATTAATTAACACATCACTATGATTTTATTGTCCTTTATTTTTTTTGGTTTATTTTGTAATTACTATTTTAGTGTATGTATGGAGATAAAATATTTTATAAAATTTATGTACATTAAAAAATTTATTTATGAAAACAAATAATTTATCTATTTAATTTTTATTATTAATTATTATTAAATTAAGAGTGGTGATTATATTTTAAATTATATAAATATTAAATATATAATTATTTTATATTATCTCTTAAACCAATGTGTTATTGTTATTATTATTATTATTATTGTTGTTGTTGTTGTTGTTGTTTAATTAAACTGTTAAATTTCCAACAGCTGTGGCGGTTAAATTTTCATAGCACAAATTGCAAACCCTAGCTGGTTTATAATCTGTGACTGGGAGTTTGTATTTCATTTCTGAACATTTACCACATACTAAAGCACCACAATTTCTGCAATGATGCTAATTAAATAAAAAAAAGAGTTAGTAAAAAGTAACGATAATTTAAATTATTCATATGAAAAAAAAAAAAATTTTAAATGATATTATTAAATATATTAAATATTACTTACTCTTCTATTTAATAATGAAAAAGGACCACAACATTTAGGACAGTTATCTGCGCTTTCATCTGGTGCCCAAACTGGAGCTTCAGCATGTTTAATTTTTTCTTTTTTAATTGTTTTTCCTTTTTCTTTTAATTTTTCAATCTAATAAAAAAAAATTATAATTAGTACTCATTGATTAAAACTATTATAATCGAAAATAATAATAATTACAGTTTCTGTTAAAACAATCATCCATTGCATTTTCAATTCTGGAGTATCAGCAAAGACAACAAAGGATTTCTTATTACTGCAAATTTGGAATGCATTAACGATGACTGAACCATTTAATGAAATGGATGATGAGCCACCAGAGTTACCATCTGGAATATCGTCAATACGGCAATGATCGAGCTCTATTGTTCCATGTAAGAGTAATTTTGGTGGAATACTGCTACCATAAACTAAAATATCATTGAATAAAAATACAACTCTTTTTTTACATGCTTTTCTACAAACTTTGGTTAAACTTCCTTCAAAAATAAATTCTCTGTGTGGTGCTACAAATTTTGGATCATTTAAAAACATCTTTTGAATTTCGAAAACTTTTTGACGATTTTCATTCTTTTTAATAGCATCATTTGCATCGTTGGTAACTTTTTTCATTTTTTCGTAAGAATCTTTAAGTAAAGGATAATCTATGTGACTTGGATCTGTATGTTTAAGTACTTCATCTAATAACATATGATATCTTGTAATACGTTGAACTGGTTGAATTAAATATGATCTTAAGTCTAACTTCTTTGTTCTTGGGTCCTCTGTGCATTTTTGAATAAATGTTGTAAATGTTGAATTCTTTTCACATTCTGTAATAATATTTAAAATATTATCAAATCCTACTGTGTAATTGGTATACATCTTCAAAAATGGTGTCTTTATTAAAGGAAAAAAAGGATTAAAAAATTAGTAACTTTAATTATTTTCATATATTTTATAAAATAATATACATACTAAACGTTGGAATGTATCACCAATAGTTTGTTGGTTTGACCAGTTTTGTAATTTTTCCTCCAAGTTGCCCAACAATTCAATACCAATCAATAAAATATCCGGAATATTTGCACAAATGGCTTGTGCATGTTCTTTTGAAATACCACCTTCACCTGCTTTGAATGGATTAATAAATACCTCTACTAAAATTTTCATATTATCTACATAGGTTCTTTCGGTGGTTAAAATTTCTTTACTTTTCAAATCTCTCATAGTTGTAAATGCTGCAAGGTGATCTAAACTTGGATGATTTGATTGAACTGGTGCTGCTTGTGGTGTTGTTGCTAATTGTGTGGGTGGTGGAGGTAGTGTTTGTTTTTCGAGAATTGCTGCATTTGTTACATGAACTGTATTATATTGCGAATTGTTATTTGTATTTTGACTATTGTTTTTATTATTTGTATTTATATTATCATTTTTTGTTATTAGAATATTATTAATGTTATTGTTATTGTTATTATTTTCAAATATTTTGAACATTTTATCAAATTGTGGTATAATTAAAAAAATTAAAAAAATTAAGAGAGAAATAAAAATAAAAATTTAATATCAGTATTTATAAATTATAAATTAAAAATAAAATAAAATAAAAAAATTAAAAAATAAAAGTAGAAAAATTAATAATTGGTGTGTTTTATAATGAATAATAATTATTAAAAATATTTTAGATTTTAATGTATGTTTAAAAACTTTAAACATATTTTTAATTTTTTTATAACACACAATTTTTAACCCCATAAAAAAAAAAAAAATATAAAATGATAATAACATACCCTAAATTTAAAAATGATTGACTTTTTTGTGCTAGAGGTTGTATTGGTTGATTTGAAGAAGGTTTCATAGTATGTCTGTGTTCGTTTGGAAGAGGAGGCATTGGTTTTTTTGGTAACATTTTAGAAGGTGGTAAATTATTAGGTTTAGGTGGTGATAATGCAACATCTGTTGAATCGCTATTTAAATCTGGTGAAATTGGTTCTTGTGATTCGTGATTTAATAATGGGTTTGGTATTGGACTTGGAGATGGTTGTGGTAAAGGTTTGGCCTTATAACTATTTAAATTTCCTGAACTTTGTTGTCTTGGTGGAAGTAAAGGTGATATATTATTGCTATTATTTGATGGTGTAAATGAAGAGTTATTTGGTGTATTTGTTGGAGTATTTAGTTTTGGTAAGTGTCCTGGTGGTGATAATGAAGTTGGCATTGTTGACCTTTTTTGGTCAGGTGAAATAGGTCCATCTCTAGGTGGGATTGGAGGTGGAATTGATGGTAATTTACTTGCAAAACTATTATTATTTGGTGCTACACTTTGTCTATCTGGTAAACTGGGTGCTTTACTTTTTGGTTTGGGTGGAGGTACTGGTCTGTTTATTTCTTGATCAGTTGATGACATATTTTAATTTTGTATTGTGTGTATATATTTTATGTTACAAATAAATAAATAAATAAATAAATAAATAAAGGTGTTTTTGATTTTAAAATATTTTCTAATGTATTTTAATTCGATTTTTTTTTTTTTTATTATTAAAAAAATTAATGTGGTGCGGTGCGGTGAGGTGCTAATTTAAAAAAAAATAAATCTATTTTTTTTTTATTTTTTAATAATTTGATAAAATATTAAACTATAGTTATTATTATTGTTATAATTTAATATTTTATAAACTATTATTATTATTTATATAGATATTTTACTATGATGTAAAGCTGTATATTAACACCAAAAAAAATAAAAAATAAAAAAAAATACTTTTTCTTTTTATTTCAGTTATTTACCAAATTTTTAAAAAAATTAAAAAAAAAAAAAAAAGTTGAAAAATCTAAAAAAAAAAAAAAAATAATTTAAATAAATAAATTTGAAAATAAAAAAAAAAAAAAAAAAAAAAAAAAAAAAAAAAAAAAAAGGATTTTTTTATACATATTATTATTTGTTTTATTATTATGATAAAAGTTTTTCAAAACCTTGATATTTTTTGTTGGGATAAAATTTTATAATAATTAAAATTTTGATTAAAAAAAATAAAAATAAATAAAAATAAAAATAAAAATAATAAAAATTAGAAAATTAGTTTAAAATATAGCGATTGATAAATCGAAAAATTAATTAATAATAATAATTACCTTTTTTAGCATCATCAGTAACTTTTTCTGGGAAAATAATAGTGAAAACAACATACAAGTCACCAGTTTGGCTTGAGAATTGGTGATTTGGCATACCTTGACCTTCGATTTTGATAGTGTGGCCTGGTGGTGTAACTTGATCACGATTGATTTTAACTTTTTGATCATCTAAATGAGAAATTTCTTTTTCGAAACCAACTAATGACTCTAAAAGTGTAATTGACATTTCATAATATAAATTATCGCCTTGTCTCTTGAATAAAGGATCTGGAATAGTTACAATCTTGAATACAATATCGCCTGGTGTAATATCTGGTGCTTCTTCACCTAATTGTTCTAATCTAATTGTTGATTGATCGTTCATACCTTTTTCAACTTCGAGTGTATAGGTTTCTTCGCCTGTTTCAACTTTTTTACCGTTACAATGTGGACATTTGCTTGTTACTTTTTTACCTTTACCGCCGCATTCATCACAACTATATTGATTTTTTCCAATCGAGATTTATTATTAATACCTTATATATATATATAAATTTATATTTTAAAAAATACATACGTTGATTGAATTTGTTGTACAAAACCTGGACCTAATTGTTGAACCTTTAATTTTACACCACTACCTTTACATCCACCACAAGTTGTAACATCTGATGCTTTTTTAGCGCCAGTACCACGACATTTGGTACAAAGAATTTGTTTTTTATGAGTGACTCTTAAAGTTTTACCAACGTATAAATCTTTTAATGTAACTTCTAAATCCAATTCGATATCTGCACCTTTTTGTTGCATTGGTTGTTGTTGATGGTGATGTCTATTTCCAAATCTAAAAAATTAAAAAAAAAAAAAAAAAAAAAAAAAAAAAGTATTAATACCCCCATTTCATTGTTTATTATTTTATTTATTATCATCAAATGATATTATATACTTACACAGAGAAAATATCGAATGGATCAAAACCACCTCCACCATGATTATTCTTTAAACCTTCTTCGCCATATTGATCGTAGATTCTTCTTTTTTCTGGATCGCTTAAGGTTTCATATGCAGAGTTAATTTGAATATATAAATCTTTTTTTTCTGGGTTTTTGTCTGTATGTTGATTAAAATTAAAAAATGAAAAAAAAAAAAAAAAAAATTCGATTTTGATTAATATTCGATTTTTGGTTTGAGATTTAAATAAATGTTGTTTGGTTGTTGGATAAATGTCATACCTGGATGGTATTTTACGGATAGTTTTCTGTATGCTCTTTTAATATCGGTTGGTGAGGCATCTCTTGATAAACCTAAAATTTCATAAAAATCTTTACCGGCATTTACCAAAACTGATACAATAATAACAATTAACAAAACGATTAAAGTTCTTATTTTAATCATTTTGAAATCAATTTATCTCTATTATTATATTACAAAATATTTTTAAAAATAAATTGAACGAAATATTCTTTTAATTGTTTTTTATAAAAAAAATATTTATTATTACTGTTTAAAAATAAAAAAAAAAAACTAATTTCAATAAAAAAAATTAAAAAAAATTAAAAAAATTTTTTTTAAAAAAAAATAATTTTTGGTGACACGCCAAAAGATAATTAAAAAAGGTTTTTTGTTAAACAATAATTATATTTTATTTTTTTAAAAAAATTTAAATATTAACTTTAAATTTATTCTTCATTTGAAATGTTTGCTTTTTTACAGGGTCTTGAATCAGTTATGTTATAGGAATCGTTTATATTATTGTTTATATAATCACTATTGTCACTATTATCACTATTTAATTGTTGAATTTCGTTATTTATGATATTATATTTTTCGATCAAAGATAAAATTGAAAGAGATAAATCTAAAAAGTTGACAGGTTTTGGACAATGTAAATCAAAACCACTTTTTAAAACTTTCTCTTTGTCATATGAGGAAACAGATGCAGTGAGAGCTATAATTGGAATTACCTTGTTTTGTGGGTTGATTTTTTCTCTATCCCTTAATTTTCTGACCATACTGTAACCATCCTCGAAGGGCATTGTTAAATCTGATAAAATAATATCTGGTTGTGGTTTGTTTGGGTCACATAGGAATTGATAGGCATCTGCTACTCTTTGGAAGGTATCTATTCTTCTGGCACCTAGTTTATAAAGCATAGATGAAAAAAGAAGATTGGTTTCTTCTAAATCATCAACCAGCATTATGGAGATACCGGTTAAAAGATTTTTGTTACGTTTTGGGGATTTTAATATTTCTGATGAATTTTGTGATATTGTTGGTGATGGCGATGGTAATGCTGATGTTGGAGTTGTAATATTGTTAATTTTATTATTATTATTATTATTATTATTATTATTATTATTATTATTGTTTATATTATTGTTAATGTTGTTGTTACTTGATGATAGTTCTAATTCAGAGTTATCATTGATGTTATTGCTATTATCTAATGGGGAAGGAATTAAAGTTTGTGATGATGGTAAAAATTTAGAATTACTGTAATTTGGTGATGGTGTTGATTGGTTATCTCGCTGTCTTTTATTATTCATGTTGTTTTGTTCTTGTTGTTGATAGTCGCTACTATAATTTTGTGTTTGAAGTTGGTAACCATTATTTTGTTGATAATTTGTATGTAAAGTATTTTGAGGTTGTTGTTGTTGTTGTTGTTGTTGTTGTTGTTGTTGTTGTTGTTGTTGTTGTTGTTGTTGTTGTGATTGTTGTGATTGTTGTGATTGTTGCTGTTGTGGTTGATGATAGTAATTTTGAAGATTTTGATTTTTTTCAATTTGAATTGGTTGGTTAAAAAATGATTTTTTAATTATTGGTGGTGATGAGGTGTCTGATAAAATTGGAGAGTTTGTATTTGATCTAAACATTTTTGTTACAGGTAAAACTACGGTGAATTGTGAACCTTTATTTTCACCTTGACTATTTGCAAATACAGCACCTTTATGTAAATGAATAATATTTTGGGTTATTGATAAACCTATACCTAAACCGCCATATGAACGGGTTGAACTACAATCAGCTTGTTTGAATCTATCAAAAACATTTGGGAGGAATTGGTGAGGAATTCCTTTACCGTTATCCGAGATGGTTAATAATATCCAACGATCACCTTGTCTTTGAATTGGATTAAACATTGGATTACTACAAAATCCTAATTCATTGATTGGTATTTGATTGAGTACTTTGGCGTGAATTTCGATTTTACCATTTTCGTTTGTGAATTTTATAGAGTTTGAAAGTAAATTCCAAATAACTTGTTGTAATCTTGATTTGTCACCACGTAAATTTTGAAGGACTTGTGGATCTTGAGGTGGCTCTTCTATATTTGTATCGATAGTTATGTGTTTGCTTTGAGCACTTACCAAAATGGAGGCAATGGCATTCTGAATTAATAATGGTAAATCAACTTCGCCCATAATTAAACTAAATTTATCACCAATGATTAAAGACATATCTAAAAGATCATTGATAAGTTGATTTTGAGAACTTGCACAACGTTCAATAGTTTGTAAACCTGTTCTAATGGTTGAGTCATCGGATGAGTCTAAATCGTAAAGTAATAATTGGCACCAACCCAAAATACCATTTAAAGGAGTACGTAGTTCGTGGGATAGATTCATAAAGAATTCATCTTTCGATTTGTTTGTATTGTTTAATAGATTTCTTTCTTTTTCTAATTCGCCAACTAATGCTTGAAGGTCACGCTTTTTAAGTGTTAGTTGATTAATAAGTTCTTGAAGGTCAGTATTTGCAGAGCTTAGTTCTTCTTGAAGGAATTGTTTAGCCTTTTTCATCGTCATTAAGTTTACAACTCTTGCTACTAATTCTTCTGAGGAGAATGGTTTATTTACATAATCTGATACACCGTTTTGAAGTAATCTAACCCTAAGATTTTCATCAGCTTTTGCAGTTAATAGAATGATTGGAATGTTATCATACTGTTCATCTGAACGTAGCTTTTCAACCATTTCATCACCACTCATTTTTGGCATCATACAATCGGTCACAATAAGATCGGGTGTAAAAGCTTTGGTTTTCTCTATACCCTCGATACCATCGAATGCTGTTACTACAAAATAATATTTGCTTAAGAGTTCTGCTATGAAACGGTTCATTTCTGGGTTATCTTCGACTACTAATACAATGGGTTTGTTATGAATATTTTCTTTTGATTGATAAAATTGCTTTTCAGTTAACTCTTCGACAGCTTGTTGGGCAATTGCATGAACACCCATAATACTACCCATATTATCTTTAAGGCCTGAGTTTAATATTGATTGATTTTCAACTGACATTGATGATGATGATGACGAGCTAGGTGGAAAGTTGATATGAAGATTATTTGTTGGAGATGATGATGTCGATGTAGATGTTGATAAATGTAAACCATTAGTTTCTTGATGGTTTTGATCATATTGGAATTGTTCATTTTTAATTTTTTCTTCACGTTCATAATGTTCTTTTTGTTCACGCTCATGGTCTTGCTTTTCTACAATTTCGGAAATATTCGAATCTGAAATGGTTTTTTTATATAATTGTTCATCCATATTGGGTGAAAGTGGTATTCTAAGTGTAAATTGGGCACCACATTTTGAACCATTATGAATTGATACGGTACCACCATGAAGTGTAACAAATTCTTTTACAATACTTAGACCTAAACCTGTACCACCATGTTTTCTGGTATTTGTTCCATCCACTTGTCTAAAACGTTCAAAAATTATTTCGTGTAATTTCTCTGGAATACCTGGACCTGTATCGGAAACTATAATTTGAAAACCTGGAACAGTTGGAGATATATCAAATTTCTCTAATATACATTTTACTGAACCACCCGAAGGTGTAAATTTAAAGGCATTTGAAAGTAAATTGGTAATGACACGTTGCATCTTATCGGCGTCAATCGCTGCCATTAATGGTATACTTGGTGTTATAATTGAAAAGTCTAATGATTTCTCTCTTGCTAAAATTTCAAAACATGATGCGATTAAATGTACAGTTTGGCTGAGATTTACCATCGAGTAATTTAAATTCATTTTACCTGCTTCTAATCTGCTAATATCCAATAAATTATTTACAATTTTCAATAAACTTCTAGAATTTCTTGCAACAATATCTAAATCCTTTCTAACATTTTCACTTAAATTTTCTTCTTTTAATAGTTTATCAGTAGGTCCAACAATTAATGCTAAGGGAGTTCTTAATTCATGTGATACATTCGCACTAAAAATATTGTGTTTATTATTAGTATATGTAATTTGTTATTATTATTATTATTAATGCCATCTACTTACAAAAACTGGGTTTTTAATTCATCCAATTCTTTAATTTTTTCATATAAACTTCTTAATTCATTGTTTTTTCTTTCGATTTCAATTTCACCCAATCTTTTTTCTGTAATATTTCTTCCTTCTGGTAAAATTAATGAGACCTCACCTTTATCGTTAAATAGTGGCATTAGGGAGAAATCAATTGTAATTTTCTCTGTACCTGCTGATTTTCCAAAAATTTCTGTTTCATAACGTATAAATTCACCTTTTGATGCTTTGTGTACTGCTTCTCTAACGTTGTCGATATTTTCTTGTGATGTTGCCCACCATCTGCAATCCCAAAATGGTATGCCTTGTATACTTGCACGTATCATACCACCACCTTGTAATGCTGGTTCATTTACATCTAAAAGATTGCCATTTACATCTAATAATGCCACAAACTAAAGAAAAAAAAATTTTGTTAATATTTGACTGATAAAACTATATTATCTCTTTCTCTATCCTATACTTTACCTGATACATTTCATCTAACATAATACGTGCGTTTTTATTTGAGATTGTAATCGCTCTCATTTGCTGTAGTTCTAAAATCAACTCATCTTTTGTCTTTTCAAAATCTGATTTTTGTGGTAGTTGCTGAAGTTGTTGTTGTTGCTGACTTGTAATACTAAAAACACTGCCATTACTATTGGATTTCAAATAGTTTGAAACTGCTGTTGTGGGTGATATTTCGTCTTGAACTTGCATATATTGTTTTATATGTTTATTATTATTTTTATAAATAAAAATAATAATAAATTTCTATCCTTCACCTATTTAAATTAATAATTCCAATTTGCCTATAAACTTTTAAGAAAAAAAATATATTTTATAATTGGTTAATTCTATCAATTTTATTATGATTTTGATTTTTGATTTTGATTTTTGATTTTTGATTTTTGATTTTTGATTTTTGATTTTTGATTTTGTTTTTTTATTTTAATTTAATATAATTTATATAACAAAATAGAAAAAAAAAAAAGAAAGAAATTAAAAATAAATGAATAATTTTAAATAAAAAAAATAAAAAATTTCTATTTATGTATATTTGAAATTTTATTTGTTTTTGTGGGTGTGTGCGTGTTGTTGTTATTATATATTATTTAAAATTGATAATGATAAATACTTAATACTACAAAAACAAAGTAAATTTTTTTTATTAATATTGTCTTTTTGTTTCTTTGTGTTTTTCTTTGTTTGTCTCTTTAAAAGTATATCAAATTAATTAATTTTTTATTTATTTATTTATATAGTTTTTTAAAATAAAATAAAACCTTAAACAAAAAAAAATAAAAAAATAAAAAAAGAAAAAGATGTTGTTTTTACATATAAAGTTATTATTTATTTATAATTTGAAATTCTACTAAATAAGCTAATTATTATTTATATATCTTTAAAAAAAATATGTGAAAAAAATTTAAAAAAAATTTTAAATAAAAAAATAAAAAATAATGCAAAAAAAAATAGTTTTTTTTTAAATTAATTAAAAAAAATATTTTTATAAAATATAAAAAATTATTTTATTAATTAATTAAATTTTTAAATTAAAAAAATAAAAAGGATAATAAAAAAAAAGTTTATAGTTTTATTAAAACCTACAATAAATTATTTTTTCCAATATGCAACATATATTTTTATTCTATTATGATTTGAAATATTTTTAATATGAGCTATTTGCTAAAAATAAAAAAAAAATATTTTATATTCTATTATTAAAAATATTTAATATGCTTATTATTATCATTTGATAATTTTTTTTCTTTTTTTTTTTTTTGCGGTTGGTGATAAATGATAGTTTCACACACATATTTTAAAATATAAAAGGTATTTTAATATAAAATGAGTAATATTTTATATAAGTAATTTTATTGTTGTTGTTTGTTGCACAGTTTTGATTAAAAAGTAAATTTTTTTATTCTGTATAAATATTTTTATGTTTTCTTATATTTCTGAGCTAAGTGTGTGAATATGTGGTGTGTTAGTGTTTAAAATATTTTATTTACCTTAATTTTATTTATATTTCCTATATTATTAAATTTCTAAAGTTTTATCTAATAGCTTTAACTAATTGAAAAAATATTTTGTTATTATTTCTTTTATTATTATCTATTAATATATAAACTAATTATTATTTACACTGTTATAATTTTATTTTAATTGAGGGAAACAATGAACTTTTTTTAAAAAAAGAATGAAAAAAAAAAGTAAAAAAAAAAATTAAAAAAAAAAAAGAAAAAATATAAAAAAAAAGGAATTTATTTATTGCATTAATTATAAAAACAAAGAGTTATTAATAAAATATAGAATCTTTTTATTATAATATATTGTATTTGTTTGGGAATATTTTTAAAGAAAAAAAATTTGAAAAAAATAAAAAATAATTAAAATAAAAAAAAATTGAAGTAGTTATGAAATTAAATTTTTATTATTGTTTTTTTTATTATAAATAAAATAATATATTTATTAAAAATAAAAATAAAATAATAAAAATATTATCCCTTTATAATTAAAGTTTGAGGTTTATTAGGGAGAATGTGTGGGTGTGTGAAGTGTGGGAGTGTGCATTGATTAAAATATTATTTTTTTTTTAAATTGTTATTTTACCTATTATTTATTATATTAATTAAAAAAAAAAAGCTTTTTTGTTGTGTGTGAGTCTTAAAAAGTGTGTGTGATTATTTTTTTAATTGGAAGATCTCAAGATTTGTGTTAATTAATTTATGCAAATTAATTAATTAAAATAAAATTGTTTTAATTACTGTGGGGTATTTTTGTGTGATTAGAGTGGGAAAATTTTCTTATTTTAAGGGTATATATGTTGTTATTGTTGTGCTATATTTATATTGCCGATTCTTATTGTTATTCGTTATATGATTTATCTATTGACCCCCCAAAATAACAACAAAATAATAAAAATAAAATTAATTAAAATTTTTTTAAAAGAATTTTTAAAAAAAATTTATGAAATATATATAAAGATATAAAGATAAATTATTTATAAAATGATCATTTGAGGTAATAAAAATTATGTGTAGTTCTTTTTTTTTTTTTGTATATATTAAATTAAATAATTGTTTTTTATTTTATTTTTTATTTTTTAAAGCTACATTTAATGCATCAAGGTGAGCATTGGCATTACCTTGTAATGGCTGTGAGCTAATAAATTGTGAAGCTCTACGTGAAAGTCTAATAGCTTGACCACCTTTCATATGGTTCATAAGTTGATCCATGAATTGACCATGTGGTTCATCGTCATCGTCATCATGATGTGATTGTGGAGCATTTGAAACAACGCTTGATGGTCTTGAGTTTGGTAAAATAATTTGTGGTTTACCTGCAGCGATTGGAACAGGAGGTTTAGCACCAGTAGAGGTTGGTGTGGCACCAGTTGATGGAGCTTGTGATTTCTTTCTTGCAGCTAATTTTTGTGCATTTTCTTTTTCTCTTTGAATATTATCGATGGTACGTTTGAATTCATTTTTGAATTTACTGATGTGATTAAAGAACTCTTCTGGGGATGCAGTTTTAACATCTTCACCATAGAATGTAACAGTTGAATTAAATGATTCAAGAGCGGTGTTAAATTGTTTTTCAATTAAATTTACAGATTCTGTTGATTTACCGACGAAACCAGAAAGAATAGTTTTGGATGGGCCATCAGATTTTTCGACTTCATTTGTTAATTGGATCAAACCTTTCTTGAGTGAAGCGACTTCTGATTTCAAGTTTTGAATGGATACTCTTTTAGCTTCATCAACAGCAGTGAATTGTTCGTGGAATGATAAAAGAGTTGGGTGTTTATTTTCGAGGAATTGAATTAACCAGGTCATTAAAGTGATCTTTGAATCACCTGGAGAACGTACATCGACTAAATTACAGAGTGAGTCTAATTTGAAACCATATACATCACCTCTTGGTGTACCACCATTGATAAAGTTACCTAAACTTAAAATAATTTCTAATAATTGGTGGAAGCTCTTATTGTTTTTAGTTTCCATTGAACCTTTAAGTAAAGCATTGATATCTGGTGTAAGCTCTTCAATTTGTGAGGCTAATTTTTGTTTAAAGATAAAGCATTCTAATTTTTCTGAAACTCTATTGATCTTGCTTAACTCTAAAAGGAATTGTTCTGGTTTACCGAGTGAGTGTGGGTCTTCTTCTTTAATTAATTCAATTTCTTCTGGTGTTGGTACAAATTTTAAGAGTGATTTAGCATCCTCAAGGTTTAATTTTGATTCATCTAAATTGGTAATGGCTTTACCTAGATCAGCAAATGACATTTTGAATCTGCTTAACATAATTGAAATGGCTTGAGAACGCTTTGGATCCAAAATACTGATAGTTTGATTTGCTTTAATTGGTGCACCAATACCTGGTCCAGATGCAGCTGGTGCTGGTGTGGCTGGTGCAGGTTTCTTTGCTTGGAAGAGATCCTCAAGTGATTTAAATTGATCATTCAAATTATAGTCTTTAACATTCATCCACATTGAATTTTCAATTACATTATTATTAACTTTTTTCCATTGTAAACCAACCATTTTGACTGATGGCACTGTAGTCTTCTTTGCTGGTAAATTTGGACCAGCAGGTTTTTTAGCTGCTCCTCCAGGTGGTGGGGGTGGTGGTGGGGGACCTCCTGCTCCTCCTGGTGGTGGAGGTGGTGGTGGTGGAGCACCTCCTGGTGGTGGAGGTGGAGGTGGTGGTGGAGGGGCACCTCCTGGTGGTGGTGGTGGTGGGGCTGGAGCTGGTGGTGGTGGAGCAACAACTGTGTCACTACTTGAGGATTGTGACTCACCACTATTATTATTGTTATTATTATTAGATTGATTTTGAGCTGATAATAATTCACTTTCCAATTTTGTTACCTTTAATTGTAAACCTGTAAGAGTTGAATTTAAACCTTTTATTTCAGTTTCTAATTGTTTGCATTTATTTTGGGTTTCATTTTTTTCAGATTGAGTAGTTTGTAATTTTTGTTCCAATTCTTGAATTTTAACATCGTTTTGTTGTGAAACTAAAATTGGTGAAGAGGTATTTGATGCTGATTGTGGTGGTGGAGTGTGTGCACCGCTGTTGTCTGATAATGTAATTTTATTTAATTTTGATAAAGTTTCTAATTCTGAAATTTGGGATTTCAAACGAGAGTTTTCAGATTGTAACTCTTCAAGTTGTGATTCTCTTGAAGGATCTTTAAGAATAATACCAACACTTTGTTCCAATTTATTCCACATGGCCACGCCACCTAAATCTGATTGTGTACTTGCTAAAGTATAGAGACCCTTTAAGATTGAAATGAAATGATGGTGAAGAGCTGGATGGTTTTTAAGAAGAGAATCAATTTTAGTGCTAACTTCGGTTGGTGATCTAATGTTGACATCTTTGTATTGTGAGCCCACTTCTTCGCTATCTTCTTCTAAACATTCAAAGAATAAATTTATTTGGGTATCTAAATCTTCAAGAACACCTTTGCAATCATTAATTAACTCTAGTAATTGAAGACTGGTAAATTCAGAACGAAGAGCAATACGGGTTTGTAAATTATCTGGAGAGTTAACAATAGAGTTTACAAAAGTCATAAAACTTGTGAAATATTCATAATGAATGGTAGTGTTGATAGTTGAACGTGCACCATCAACAATAGTTTGGAAACGTGCCTTTTCTCTAGTTGCAACTCTAAAGTTTTCAATTGCCTCTAAAACATAAGCATGACCAACTCCTGGAACCAATGTAAGTGCTGCAGTTAATTGTAATACTAAATTTCTAACCTCTGCTGGATATGAAGTGTCTAAACATAATACCAAAACTTTGAATGTATGTGATGTTGTCATTACTGATTTAATACCAACTTGACTATTTAAAATTGATTTAATACAATTTATACAATCTGATAAAATTAAATAATCATTTGAGCTTTTACTATTGTAAAAAATTAAAAGAAAAAAAAAAACATTAGCGTTCAATAAAATTTAAATTTAATTTAATTTAATTTTTTATATTATTACTTACTCTTGTTTTAATTGAAAAGTTTGGAATATTTTTAAGACTTCATCAAAACCACCAATAGTTAAAAAGTTGTTAATCCATGAGATTGCATTACTTGCTAATGAAACACGAAGATCTGATATTAATTTTTGAGTGGTTGCATTTTCACGCAAAAGAGAAAGGTAAAATTGTGGTGTTTCATAAAGACTTCCTTTTTGTTTCATCTTTTCTTCATTTTCTTTAATTTTATCTTTATTTTGAACAAGTAACATCCACTTTTTATCGTTACTCCAAGACTCCATTTCAGCCCTTTTTGATTCTGGTACACCCAATTCATAAAGTAATTGAGAGAATTGGTGCTTTAAATCTTCATTGGATAATTGTGGTTCAGCCAATAAATTCTGTGAACTATTCTTGGTTTCTAAAATTACAACTTCTTTTTTATCGACCTTTTCTTTATCTTTTTTTTTGCCTTTAATAATATTGAACATTTTTTTCCTTTTTTTTTTTTATAAATAAATAATTTTGTGATTTTAATTTGTGTGTTAAAAAAAAAAAATTAAAAAAAAAAAATTTAGTGGTTTTTTTTTAATTAGATATTTATTTTAAATTTTATTTTTTGATTTTTTACAATTATTATATTAAGTAATATTTATTTTATTATTATTATATATACAAAAAAAAATAAATAGATATAAAAATTTTAATTTACAACAACGAATAAATAAGAAATGTATTATAATTTTTTTATTTTTACAGAATTGAAAAATTTGAAAAATAAAAATAAAAAAAAAATAATAAAAAAAATTAAAATTTTTTTTTTTTTTTTTTTAATCGGTTTGGTGGTTGGTTTTATTTGAAAATTATTATTTTTTTCTATTAAAATGAAAATATTTTAAAAAAAAATAAAAATAACACTTAAATTCCAAAAAAGATTATTTTTTTTTGTTTAAGAGAAAATAACCGAAAGATTAAAATAATTATTTTTCTTTTATTTATTTGGAATTTTATTTTCCAAAATTATTTATTTTATTTATAATAAGACTTTCGACTTTATCATCATTTGGTTTATACATTTGGACCAAAGACTTTAGATTTAATATATTTCTGGGGTCATTATAAACTATCAACTTGATTGGTTCATGCTCGTGATTTAAATTTTCTAAAGTTGATGAATGAATTAAATTACTGCATTGTGGTGAAGCGCAATAATCTTGAATTGATATTTTACATTTATCACAATGGTATTCTGGGTTTGGTTCACCACAACCACATGGTTTAGATTCTACAAGTGTGGGTTTTTGTACAGAAGCGGTTTCTTTTGGTTCCTCAATTTTAATTTTCTCTACTAATAGAGATAATGGTTTAATCATTTCTGCAGATTTAGGTTTGATTAATTTGTTTTGGTATCTTTCAGCTCTCCATTGGTTAAACTTGAGCAATAGGAACTTGTGGTAATGAACAAATAATACAAGCAAAACAACAAGCAATAACACACCAACTGGGACCAATGTAAAAACCAATAAATTTACATCTGGTTTTTCTGTCGAATCTTGTTTAAAGTAGTCCAATGGAAGAATTACATCTTGGTATACCACCTTACCATATGGATTCCAACATTTTTCACTGTTAACAATAGATGAAACTGAACATGTAATAATGGGCCTAAAATTAATAATGGAAGGATCGATTGATGATTTCTTTAGGTTTATTAAAAATTTGAAGTTGAAATAATCCCCAACATTTATAAATGTAACAATTTCTTGAACATCAATGGTCACTGGTGATACCTTATATTGATTTCTGCATTCCAATCTAAATGTTACCATACCACCCCCATCACCCATATTATAAATATAACCCATTAGTTTGATTTGATAGTTTTCACTTGTAATATTTTCGATTGTGATATTACCAATATTAGCTGACAATGGCGACCATTCTGAAAACATTAAGTTTAGTGGATTGGAGTCTGATTTATAATAATTAAAGTTTCTAAAAGTATATTCTTTCGGGTATATTAGAGACACTTGAGGAATTTGATCATACAAATCTTCACTTTCAACATTGTTTGAATCCACTCCACAAGGTAAATTTGGTAAAATTGACTTTATATTTAAATCAAGTGACTTGCCTACCGAAGACCAACATAGCTTAGGGTCAACTACAAATGTCAATTTAATTTCTAAATCGTTAAAGAAATATGCTTCGGTTTCATTAAATCCCTTGAATGGTCTATATCCAAACATTAATGAAAATGAACAGTAGGATTTGGATTTAATATTGCAGACCATAGTTGAAGAGTTTGAAATTAAAAATACCTTAGGATTGTCAATTGTGGTCAATACTCTAACTGTACCATTTCCATCTCCCTTATTCTCTATAACTACCGTTTTGATTGTATAGTAAATTAAAGAACTTGAAATATGCTCATTTTGATAGTAATTGTAATTATAATAAAAGGTTTCAGAATCTTGTAAACCCCAATCTGATTTCTTAATCTCTATTGATTGTTTTTCAAGTGTTGATATAAATACCTCTTCAACCAAGCCTTTAATACATGGATCTTCAAATTTGGTTAAATTGAATGTATCCACCACAGACTTTCCTTCTTTATTCCAACAATTGGATAACCCCTCCGCTCTACTTTCAATAACAACAGTTTGTGTACATAAAATTTGATCGGTTTCTAATGTGGCTGGTAATGTTGGAGGACCAATAACTCTATATTTGACGAAGCAGGTTGATTTTGCATTTAATGAGCATTGTGTTGTTTTTTCATTATTTATTACCAATAATTGAGAGTTTCCTGAAACACTTGTACAAATTAAACTTGATTTAACAATTCCTTCACCATATTCAGTGTTCTCTACAACCAGTGTTAAATCCTGATAATATAAATTTTTTTCTAAACCATCTATATCACTATATTTTCCATAGTAAAACCAATTTGACTTTACATTTGGTAACTTGTATTTATTAGAGCCTCCATTGGTTGCCCAGTACTCTAAAGTTTCGTAAAGCGATGGCTCTAGCCAGTTACCTGCACATGCACGATAGATTGGGAATAAAGGCAAATAGCTTTGGTAAAAAGATTTCCCTATATTGCTAAAGCATTCTTCCATTTTTATATTGATAGATAACGAACAACCGACGTTATAGCCAACTATATTTGTTGCACGGGTGAAGAATCTTGGATAAACACCAACCATTGCGTTTGGTTCTACATCAACAGAAAATTTATCAGATGTCAACAATACCATTTCTTTGCTGCAATTACTAATCTCTATATTAAAAGTACCTCTTAAGTCACCCCCATTAAAAATCCTGATTAATGGGAAAGAATTATATATTTTTTCGATTTCTGGCTCATTTTTTCTTATACTAGATTGCAAAACAGGGTCATTTGAATTAATTTGAAGTGGATGTTTGGCTGGAATAACATTAGGATCAATACCAGATGGATCGACCAAAGCCCAAGAGGGTATGGTCGTATAAAATAAATGAGCATTTCCTTTAATATAGTCCAGTTTTGGGTGCTCTATAGTGGGTTCTGGTCTCCTGTCACCATCTTTTACGCATTTATCATAGGGATATAGTACAACAGTTGATATTACAGTTTCATCTAATGAGTTGGGCCAACATTGTACATTTGGATGATTTATTTTTGAAATTATACTACAATTTAATTGAACATTTTGAAATGGACTCGATTCACCATACAATAAAAGCTTTACTATTGATGATTGGTTTGGTGCTAAATTTTTGGTTATGAAATAATTAACGTTATTTAAAAAAAACAACTTTGCCTTTGTATTTGGTGGATTAATTACTTTACAAGATAATGTTGAATTAAAGTCACCACTTTGAGTGCCAGCATTGGTTATCATTGTGCTAATTTCGATTGAGTTTAAATAGTTTCCTAATGAAAACCAGCTGCCCTGCTGAATACCATAAGCTGGAATATCCTTTGCAATTATGGGCTCACCTTTTACTGATGCACACGGGTCTGGTATGTTACATCCTTTAAAAATTGGAACGGTTACATTCTTTTGAAAAGATTTATTTAGTGCACTCCACAATGGCTTGTTATCTAGAGACATTGAAACTTGGCATTCTAACGGACCTTTGTAGTATTTTTCTATTTTTACATTTACATAGAAGAATCTTCTCTGTAAAAAAGGGATTGTTTTTGCATAGTCCAAAACCTCAAGTGTAACATCTTGTAGGCAATCTACATCAAAGTGCACTAGACCATCCAGCTTACCAAAATTTAAAACCTCAACTTGGAACTGGCCCTTACACTCTAACCCTGGTAATTGACCTGTAATACCTGTAACCACCAAACTATCTTGATGAATCATTGGCTCCAAAAAGTTAAAAGATTTAATTTGAAATTTGAAACTTGCTTGATTTGAATTCAATTTCATAACCATTTCGTTTGTATCTTGTTTGATAATAGTACGATTCTCTCTAATTGAATTTGCACCAATAGAGTAACCTGCTACATTTGCCCAATTTGGCATAATTACATCCACTGTATAACCTCCATTTTGTTTAAACTGTTGAATTTGATTGTTAACACCGGTACCGTGATGAGAATTACAAAACCCAACCTGTTTATACCAATCTGTAATATTTACCCCGATTTGATTCATACCTGTACCAAAAGCAGATTTAGGGATGATCAAACTATCAAATGGTAATCCCTCCCTGGTTAATGACAAATAGTTACTGTTTACCAATGATTGGTACTGAGTTGATGATATACCAAAATCAACTTGACAAGAGATACTACTATCTTGATTATAATAAACCTCGGTCAAACTTGAACTTGAGCTTAGTTGAACTTTAATTTCGCCACTCGTACCAAATTTTATATTTAAGTCCCTATTAAATTTTATTTGGTTCAATAAAAATTCTTGGGATTTAAAGATGTCTAAAAATATCATTTTATGGTAGGTACTTTTGCCAGCAAAGTTAACGGTAAATGAATTTCTAATTGAACTTGGTGAACACTCGACAAATTCATAAAAATACTCATAAACTCTTTCTTTATCTACCAAAATATAAATTTTTCTCTGCGATGGATTTGACTTTGATGTAAAAATAAACATCATTTTAAAATAATTCTCTTTAAAATATTGGGCCGTAAATTCTTGCTGTAAGAAAAAAAAATTGAGTATAAAACTAATATAAACACTATATACTATAATTTTAAAATATTAAATTCATATCTTACTTTGACCGTAAATAAAGTTGATCTATCTTCGAATGAGCTTGATGAAATATAAACTTGGTCATAAACTGTACTTTTGATAATAGATTCAAACAAAGAATCATCCATCACATTAAAATCAATAAATGGTAAATCTTGAAACTGTGGGTTTGTTAGCATTAATTCTAATGGAGGAGTATAATAACCATTGATATTGGTTGGAATTACCACTGCTATATCATCTTTAATTTCAAAAGTGATTGGGAAATCTTCAATTTTATATTGGAAATTTTGAAATTGAATTGTATTGATGACAGTTGAAAGGGAACCTTTAGCTACGGATACTGGAACCACGATAGAGAAATAATACTTTTGATTTGCATCACATAATCTAACCTGAGAACTACAGCTTTCGACTTTAATAGTGGACGAAAATAACTTGGGACTACTTGGGTTATTATAGTAATATTTGGTTTCAAAATCATTTGATGATTGCTTATTTAAAGTTGGGCAACTGTTTAAAAATGAGTTTATTTCAATTTTCGGTGGTGAGACTCCATTAGTTGAAAATACATTAATTGCTCTTGGTCCCAAATACTGAAAATTTGATTGAATACCAATATCATTTAGAAAGTATAAATTATTTGAAACTGGCAAGTCATTGAATGTTAACCAAATAGTATTATCTGTTCTTTTACTTGTTGCTAAACTCGGTAATATTGTTGTATTTGTGGTTTTATCCCATACAAACTTTTTTTTTTTGATTTTTTAAAAAATTGAATAAATATTTATTTTAATTAAATTTAATAAATATAATATGAAAAATACTTACAAAAATTGGCTTTTGTTGTATATTTAATTTAATATAGTTTAATAAATCGTTATCTGCCAATGATATAATTGGAGCTACATTATTTTTACTGTTGACTAAAATATCTTTTAAATTGAATTGTACCATCAATTCAAAAGATTTTAAATTTTGAATGATTGTCCCTGATGGAGGATATACGCTGTATGAAAAACAACCCAAGTCTATCGACTTGAATACAAAATAGTCATCGATACAATTAACAAATAAATTTTTATTATTATTAAAACACACTTGAAAAATAAATAATATAAAAATAATTTTGAAAAAATGATATTTTGGCATGATTTTAAAATAAAAATAAAAATAAAATAAAAAATGAAAAAAAAAAAAATAAAATAAGGAGAAAAAAAAAAACCAAACAAATCACAAAGTTGGATTTATCATGATTTTAAAATGATCAAAAAAATATATAGTGCCACTATAAATTTTTAAATATGTCCTAAAAAGAGAGTTTTGAAATTTGAAAAAAAAATATTTGAAAAAAAATAAAATAAAAAGATAATATATAAATAAACATAAAACAAAATCTAATAAACAAGCTTTTTTTTTTTTTTTTTTTTAATTTTATATTTTTTTTTTATTTTTTTGTATATATATAAATAATAGATTAATTATTAAAATTTTTAAATAATTTACCAATCTCCTTTACTTCCATTACTATTACTATTATTATTATTATAACCGCCTCTATTATTATCTCTATTTCCCCATGATCTATTACCACCACCATTATTATCTCTGTTGCCCCATGAGCCGCCATTACCACCATTACCACCACCGTTGTTATCTCTGTTACCCCATGATTTACCGCCGCCATTGTTATCTCTGTTGCCCCATGAGCCGCCATTACCACCGTTACCACCACCGTTGTTATCTCTGTTACCCCATGATCTACCACCGCCATTATTATCTCTGTTACCCCATGATCTACCACCACCACGACCGCCTCTACCACCACGACCACCACCACCATTATTGCTATATCTTGATTGAGTTGGTCTGGAGTGTACTGCGAATCTTTGAAGGAAATCTGGAATGGTTTGATTGGTTCTTTGTAAAATTTTAACTAAATCTCTAAGACCTGGGGTTTGAGTAGTGACATAACTCCAAGCTTCACCAGTTTTACCGGCTCTACCAGTTCTACCAATACGATGAACGTAATCTTCAATGTTACCTGGGAGACGATAATTGAAAACGGCTTTAACACTTGGGATATCGAGACCACGAGCAGCAACATCAGTGGCAATTAAAATACGGATACGCTTTTCACGGAATAAACGAAGACCTTGTTCACGTTGACGTTGATCTTTACCACTGTGTAAAACAATAGATTTTTCGTTTTTAGATGCAGATAAATAATGTTGGAAATCATCACATTTATATTTTTCGTTACAGAATACAATGACTAAATTACTACGATCGGCTGTAAGAATCTTATTAATTTCGTCGAAAATTAAATCATCAACTTGAATATCGGCTAACTCGTCAATGTTTGTAATGTGTTGGGTAACATTAATGGAACCAGTTAATTCTTGTGAACCAACAGTAATTTTAATTGGATCTCTAAGGAATTTGGAAGCAAGTTGTTTGACTTCTTTTGGCCAGGTGGCTGAAAACATTAAAGTTTGACGTTCTTTTGGGATTTGATCAATGAGTGTTTCAATTTGTGGAAGGAAACCCATATCTAACATACGATCAGCTTCATCTAAAACTAAATATTGAACACTTGATAAATGGTGTTTTCTAAGTAAATCATTTAAACGACCTGGAGTACCAATAATAATATCGACACCATTACGTAAGATTCTACATTGATCGAGTTTACCTAAACCACCATAAGCACATAATTGACGAATGGATGTACCACGAACTGATGATTTACAGACGTCTTCAATTTGTTGAGCAAGTTCTCTAGTTGGTGCCATAACTAAAATGAGTGGAGTGGCACCATAGGATGGTCTCTTTGGGAGTGAAATAATCTTTAAGAGTGCTGGTAAAAGAAAAGCTAATGTTTTTCCTGAACCTGTAGCTGCTAAACCAACTAAATCGTGACCACCTAAAATAATTGGCCAACTTTGACCTTGAATAACTGTTGGTGATGTAAATGATTGGAAAATATGTTGGAACATTCTTGGGAATTCATAATCTGTAAACTTTTGGAATGGATCTGGTTGGAATTTACCTTCAATTTGAACATTATTTTTACTTCTCCATTCATCTGGTGATAAAATTTCGTTGGTTGGTTTAATTTCTTCTTTTTTATCTTCTTTTTTATCTTCCTTTTTATCTTCTTTTTTATCTTTTGATAATTGTTTGGATTTTGATTCAACTTCGGAATCTGAGTCTGATGATGAGGAATCTGAATCTGAACTTTCATCTCTTTTAGTAATTTTTAATTTTTTTGAATTTGATTGTTCAACTTCGACTTCTAAATCATCATCTTCGGTTTTTCTTTTATTATAATTTTTGACTGATGGCATTTTTATATTTTATATTTTAATATTAATTTATTATTATATGTGTAGTTTTATATCTAGATATAAAGGAAATAAAATATAAATAATTAGTAACTTTATTTTATTTTTTTTTTTTTATTTTATTTTTTATTTATTTTTTTTTTTCGTATTTTTTAAATTATAATAATATTTTTTATATTTTATTTAGTGTTATTAATAATATTTATAGAAATGTTTTTTTTTTATTATTACGTTTTTTTTTTTATATATTTATTTATTTATTTATTTATTTTTTTATTTATTTATTTATTTTTTTAATATTTTATTTTATTTTATTTTATTATAATTAATAAAATAGATTGTTTTATTTAATCCTTACGTTTAATTGTTTATTTTTGATTTTAAATACTTTATTTCTATATAAATGTATTATAATAAGTACGAAGAGAGTTTAACTTAATCTCTTTGTTGAAACAAATAGTAAAATAACAGCTCGTTTTTTTTTTATTTTGGTTTGTGAAAAAAAAATAAAAAAATAAAAAAAATAATTTAAAATTAAAATAAAAAAAATTAAAAATAAATAAAAAAAAAAGAAAAAATATTTAATTTTATTATTTTTTTTTTCGTTTTTTATAAAAAAAAAAAAAAAAACGAAAAAAAAAAAAAAAAAAAAAAAAAAATTTAATTAAATTCATAAATTAAATTATAACTATTTTTAAATATTTAATATATAATAATATTTTAATTCTTTTCTTTATAAAAAGAGTGAACTTATTTTTAATTTAATAGAATCGTTGAAATTAAAAAATTGCCAAATATCACACCAAGTTTATTGGAAGATGGCAGAAAAGCTATTTTAGACACTCAAATTGATAAAATTGGGATTATCGGTAGTAACTGGATATGATTGAATTTAAAGATTATAAATTGGGTTTTTTCCAAAAAAAAAAAAGGCAGTTTTTTTCTATTAATACCTAAAAAAAAATATTTTATAATTTTAAAATGTTGAAGTGATAGTAAAAACCATAATAATTATGCAAATGTTGGGGTTATTTTCCCTTTTTTTAATTTTTTAATTTTTTTTTTAATTTAATTTTTATTTTATGATTATGGTGCACAATTATGCCTTATAATGTTAACAAAAATAGCTTTATTGTATTTGTTTGATGATGATAAATAATTGAAAAAAATATAACATATTTATAACATATTCAGATTATGGATAACAGAAAAAATAATCAAGGAGCATTCAATTGAGGATATACACCAAAAGCTATTAAATTCCCTTAAGAAAAAAATGTTGCAAGGTCACTAAGAAATAAAACCGCAAAAAAAACAAAGAATTGAGCACAAAGAAAATCCAACATTAGTCATCTAAATTAAAAATATAAGCATATAGTAGTTCAAGTAATGATTCAATTTTAAATATATCCTCAAAAAATACTGGTGAACCAATATCAGTAGTATTTTTTATTTAAAATAAGAAAAGAATAAAATTTTATTTTTTTTAAATTTAATAAAAAAGACTGAATATTATTTAATAAAATTACAATTAAAGTAATGTGTTAAAGGTTTTTTTTCATTTGAGTCAAAAATACACGATTTATATGAAGGATTTTTTTAGGATCGAGTTTTAGGAAAAAGGATCCGGATTTTCATAAGAAAATTTAGGATCGATCCTAGTTTTAAACCTCGATCCTGAGCTATAATTTCAGTATCTTAATACTGAAAATATTTTTGATTGGTTTGATGGAGCTGAAAATTATTTCGTACACTATTTCTAATTAAATTATGACATAGTTATAATCTGTGGAAATGGTAAACATCTGAATCCTTTTTATTATTGATTCTATTTTTGTTATATGCTAACGCTAATTATTGATGTGATACTATCATTACTAATATATTGAATTTTTTGATTCTATAGTCTATTATTATTATTTATATTAATTTTTTTTATTTATTTTTATTAAAAAAAAAATTAAAAAAATAAAATTTTCATTTTATCTCTTTTTTTTAATTTTTGAAATTTTATAATTTTTTTTATATCATTTTAAATTTTTACAAACTGAAAATAGTGCAAAAATAATTTCTAGAAAATAAACAAAATGAGGTTAAGTGATGAACTTCGATACTCAATATTATCATACAAAATCAGAGACCATTACTCAAATAGTAAAATTGCAAAAAAATTGGGTGTCCACAAAACAAAAGTGGCAAAAACAATTCAAAGATATGAACAAACAGGTTAATTCAATGACCATCAACGTTTTGGAAGAGAAAAAAGATTCATGAAAGAGATGAACGTTTATTTTGTTTCAAATTTTTGAATGGTGAGTTGAAGAATGTGAAATTAACAGTGGTTTGGTATTATTCAACAACTGGCCACACCAGATCAGACTGGTTAGTTAGAAACCTATTGCATAGGAATAACATTCTTTATAAAAAGAAATTCATGAAGCCTCGATTATACGAAGTTAAAAGAAGAAAAAGAAATAGTTTTTGATTTGACATAAAAACTGGAATGTGGACCAACGGGAAAATCATATGTTTATGGATGAAGTAAGGTTTCAATAATTTGATAAATACCATTATATAAGATCTTGGGTCAATGACTCTTATGTTTTACTAGATTCAAATACTTAAACAAGTGTTAGAAAAGGTGGAGATAATGTAATGTTTTGGGGAAAATTTTCTATTATGTTCCTAAAAATTAAGATCATCTTTCAGAGGGATTATAATCTAATCTATATATTGATATAATAATAAATGATACACAACCAAATCTGGGTTACTATGCAGATGCGTTACAGGTGCCTGAAAGGGTTCACAAAAATTGTCATGAGAATTTCTAATCTTATTCACCAAATATGATTAGGGAGTAAAACTGAAAATTCAAAATTTCAATTGATGAAATACAACCTTTAAGCCCCGATTTTTATATAATAGATAATCAATGGCCATAAGATACTTAAATGTTCTCAATCCGAATGTTCAGTAAATCAAATCATAACCCAATCCAAAGTCGCATTGACGTTTTTCTTTACATCACTTCTGAGATAAGAAATAATTTTTATAAATCTATTCCAAACAGAAAGGAGGCGATAATTAAAGCTCATGGGGAACATTCATAAAATTAGGTAAATTCATTTGTTAAAATAAAAAAATAAAAAAAATTGAAAATAAAAATTTTTTTTTTTTTAAAATTAAAAAAAAGAGATAAATATTGTAAACATATAATTTTTTTCTTTAATTTTAATTTAAAGGGTTTTAAATGAATCTATATAAAATAAAGTTAATTTATTAGCCTTACATTATATTTAAATATTATAATCTAAATATCTTTTTTCAATATATAAATTTAAAATCGGTGGGGGGTCTACATATTTTCCTCGGGCACTGTATTATATGATTCTATCAATAATAAAAAAACTAAATGCATCTGAATACTCTTTTGTTAAAAAGTGTTGATGAGTTTTTATCTGAATATTGTAAAACCAGATAGCACCGCCTTTAATTGGGAAACGGTTTTTTTTTTAAAATTTGAAATTATTTATTTATAAAGATAAAAGTTTTATTATTTTAGTTGATTATATGGTAATCTGTATTAAAATTAAGTTCACAATTTATAATTTTTTTTTATTTAATATATTGTTTTTTTAATTTATTATATTTTTTTAATTTTTTTTAATTTTTTTTAATTATAATTTTTTTTTTTTTTATTAAAAATAATAGCTTTAATAACCACACACACACTATTTTTTTTATATACAACTTCACTCATAGCATAATCATTATTTTATTACATTATTTAGTATTTGTAAGTAATTATATTTTATTTGTATATTATATTTAAAAAAAAAAAAAAAATATATTCTTTGTAAATTATTTTATTATATCATTTGTTATTTTTTGTTATTAATTTTTTAATATACAAATGTATAAAATTTTTTTTTTGTAAATAAATTATTTTTTATATATCCACATCCTTAAAATATAATAACAGTTTTTTATATTTATTTAGATTTTTAAATAGTATTTTCATTTTGCAAATTAATAAAAAATGTATACTATTGTAATTTGTTTTATTGTTTTTTTCATTTTTTATTGGTTTTTTAGAAAAACCAGAAATAACACCACCAAATGCTACTACTCAGATGGAACGGAAAACGTCGAGGACTTTTTCTACGACGACGAATTTTATAAGGAATTCCATAAAAAAAATAACCCACCACAACAAAATACACCAGAAGTTCCAGAACCACAACCACAACAAAACCAACAATCACAACCACTCCCACTCCATCAACCACTCCCACTCCATCAACCACAACCACTCCCACTCCATCAACCACAACCAACCCCACTCCAGCAACCACAACCAATCCCACTCCAACAACCACAATCACCACAACCACAACCAAAACATACTGCATCAATACCTGATTATAAAAAATTATTTAGAGCTATGGATGCATATGAAAAGCAACAACAAGAGGAACCACAATCACAACCACAATCAAGCACAACCACACATATTATTGATCATAAAAATCAATTTTATGGATCTATGGATATTGACTCAGGGACAGTCAATACTCCTCAACCACCACCACAAGATAAAGCTATAAAACGTTTAAATGAACGTTTGGAGCTCTACGGTTTAGAGAACCGTACAGTCATCCCAGGTGATGGCAATTGTCAGATGCATGCCTTATCTGACCAAATATATGGCGATTTAAACCATAGTATGGAAATTAGAAGAGCTATTGTTACATGGCTCATGAAAAACAAAAATTTAACCCTTCCAAATGGTGCCAAAATATACGAATTTGCCAATGCCACCAGCTGGTATAAGTACTGTAACCAAATGGCAAGAAGGGGTACATGGGGAGACCACTTAACATTACTCGCCGCTGCTGAGATTTTCAAATCTCAAATTACCGTTATCTCATCCGTTGAGTCTAACAGCAGCTTTTTCATTGAAATCACTCCACGTTCAATTGAAAACTCCAGAGCTATTATTTTGTCTCACCATGCAGAACAACACTATGGTTCCTTACGCCAAGTTTTATAATTAAAAAGTTATGGTCCAATATAAAGTAATTCGAGGTACATTATAAAAACATTAAAGGTAAATAATTATATTTTCTTTTTTTTTTATTTTTTATAATTTTTTTATAAATTATTAATTTATTTTTTTAATACAATAGATTTCGCTCTCTTCACAGCATGTTTTGACATTGGTCTTATAAATTTCGGTATTAGTATACCTAATCAATAATTTATAGACAGAAAATGGTATGTAATATAATATTATTTTTAAAATTAATTTTAAACATATACTAATAACCATCATTAGTCATTTGGAAAAAATATAAGCAGCATCTGAAAAACAATCGCCCAAACGTATCAAATAGCCTATAGCAAATTTAATTTAAGGTCCCAATGGTGGTTCAACTAATGGATCAAGTGTGGTTCAAACGGTGATTTAAATGGTTCATGTAATCGGTTAAGTGGTGGTTCAAGTGGTAGTTCACATCACAATTCAAATGTTGGTTCAAATAACCGGTCAAGTGTGGTTCTAGTGATAATTTTTATCTTAATTCAAATGGTGGTTCAAGTAATCGATCAAGTGTGGTTCAAGTGATCAGCCAAGTAGTGGTTCAAGTGGTTTTTCACATAGTAATTCAAAATTTGGTTTAAAGTAACCGGTCAAGTAGTGGTTCATGTGGTATCTTTCATCTCAATTCTAACGTTGGTTAAAATAATCGGTCAGTTGGTAGTCAAATAGCAGTTCAATTGGTGGTTCAATTGGTGGGTCAAATAATATTTTAAGTAGTAGTTCAAATAGTAATAGTAATTGGTCAAATGGTGGTCCAAGTAATATTTTAAGTAGTAGCTCAATAACTTTGGTATGTTATATTTATTAATATTTTTATTTAATATTAAAATATATATTAATAATCTTTTTATTTTATTTTATATATAATCAAGGTTGTAATCGCTGCAGTATAGTCGATTTATTTAGCCAATAATCTCGCGAGCTTGCTTTTTTTTTAAATTTTAAAAAAATTTTATTTTTTTGATTTTTTTAATATTTTTTTTTAAATAAAAAAAATTATATATTTCTTTATTTTATTTTTTGCATCACACAATAAATGCATAAATATTTCAAAAAAATGATCCTAGGTCAATAATAATAGATTTAAAAAGCCTTCAAGTAAGTAAATAAGCACATTATTTTAAAACAAAAAATCTATATAAAAATGGGATTCGAAGATGAACACAATACTAACACAAATTAAATTTTATTATATTTAGTGTAAATCAAGTATGGTAACCTATTTCAATAAGTGGTAATAAAACAGAGCCTGATTCGAGAAGTGTATGATATATTGGTACAGTAGCTTAGAATCAGTTGCATCAAGTGTGAAACCCATTGTATCAAGTAGTGCTTAAGAATCTTTTACACCAGGTAGTGAATTATTTGTTTATCAAAGGTAGAAGTAACGAATCGCCTCATCAAGCTGTAGAGTCTATCGTATCCAATAGTGTAGAATCATGTTTCATCAACCTCTGTTTTTTATAAAATGGTATCAAGTGGTATATATTCCGAACTCATCAAACAATTTGGGACCTACTGTGCCAAGTTGTGCAATATCTGTTGTATTTTTAGTATATGTGGTCGCAATTCAAAGCCTGTCATCAAATATTTATATCAAGTCAACACTAATGATGCCAATCAACCTAATCAATTATTTTATGAATATCATTAATTCGCTCTGGCCAAGCAATTATGATAGAAATAAAATAATTTTAGGAAGAGAAGGTAAAAACACTGAGGCTTTCGTAATTATTGACCAAATTAGGGAATATCAAAACTCACCACTTCTGGAAGTCCACTAAACTTTAATGTTCATTCACCATAATCAAAATAACTACAGCAACAATTTATAGATTTAAATCAACTATTGGAGCAATCAAGGATTATGGAAAACCTCGCCCTCCATTAATACTGGTAAAAAAGATCTAGGCACAATTAGAATCAATCAATATTTCTATAAACCAAATTAATTAATTATAATATAAATTTAAAACAATTATAATAAAAGTGATTTAACAATTTCTTTACTGTTAAATGTCTTTTTCATTTTATTTATATTTATTTTTTTTTAATTTTAATTTTTTATTATTATTATTCATTTTTAATATTTTTTTTTTCTTCAATTTAAATAAAACTTAAATTAGAGAAACGGAAATAAAACAGTGAATATATTATATATACAGTATACAGTTTATTATAAATTTGCAAAAGATGATTTATCTTTACTTCCAGAACTATATAACATTAAATAATTACAATAATAATAATAATAATAATAATAATTGAATGTAGTTGTTTATCTGGATTTGGCGATTGAAATCTGCTTAATCTATTTTATAAGCCATTTAAAAATCTTAATCTTTCTAAATTATCCATATTTAAATAAATATTATACTTGTTTTATTATATAATTATTAATATTAATTATTATTATATTTATTATTTATTTTATATACAGTGCCCGAGGAAAATATGTAGACCCCCTGATATTTTTATATATGTGTTATAAATTGATTAGTTTGGATAGTTTTTTAATAAATATTGACACAGCCTAAAAATAATAAATAATGGTAATAAAAAAAAAAAAAATTAAAAAAATAAAATTTTCATTTTATCTCTTTTTTTTAATTTTTGAAATTTTATAATTTTTTTTATATCATTTTAAATTTTTACAAACTGAAAATAGTGCAAAAATAATTTCTAGAAAATAAACAAAATGAGGTTAAGTGATGAACTTCGATACTCAATATAATAATAACAGTAATATTAAAAAAGATTATGCCGACATCGCTTTCGATACTGATGAGGGTTATGATTATGATCCAAACAAAATAATTTATGATCAAGATCCAGGCTTTACAGAGAAAATGATGGAATTAAAAAGAGAAGATGTTAACGATCAAATTACCAAATATAGAATATTCAATTAGTAGCAATAGTCAACATCTCCATTTTCACAAAATTTCATCTCCATCAGTACAGTCACAAAATCTTTTTTAATAATAATAATAGAATAAAATAATATAGTTTATAAATAATATAATTAGATTTAGAATCGGCACTAAGTAGTAATGTAGAATTGGAATCTGTTACATCAAGTAGTAGTGCAGAATTTGTTGCCCCAGTGACAGCTCTTTAGAATATGTTTCATCTAGTGGTGTTTCATCTGAGCCAACTGGTGGTGATAATGAAGATCCAAGGGTCTAGCTGTTTGTTAAAATATTTGTAGAAAAAATAGGTAAAAGGTGTAACCATCCATATCTTTTGAAAGTGCTGAAGAGTCTTGGTATTGCTATGAAGTTGTTAGGAATCAAAAATATCGAAATTCACCATCAAAATAACCACAGCAACAATTAAACCAAACAATGAAACATATAAATGTTATGAAAAACCTTACATTAACTGATAAAGAATATCCAAGCACAATTAGACCAATCAATATTTTAATAAACCAAATGATAATTTTTTTATGATATTTTTTTTTTTTTTGATTTTTTTAATTTTTTTTGGGAAAATTTTGGTAATATATTTATTTTATATTATTTTTTTAACCCATCCATTTTTTTTTTTTTTTTATATATTAACAATGAAGGAGCTACTATCATCTCTAATTAACTTTCGCATAAATGAGGAGTTAAAAAACAGTAGTAACATTAGTGATAGGTATGTGCATTACAATACAATAAATATAATTAATAGATTAATTAAAAGCATATTAATTGGTATTTTCCTTTTTAAATATTAATTATAGATTATTATATAAAATTTGGAATAATATATTTTTAAGAAATGAAATTCATAAACATATTTTAAAGTTTATTGAACATGATTTTGTAAATCTTGATTTAACAGAATATAACGAGTTTAAAGATAAATCATATATAACAACACTTCAGTGGCGTGGTGATCCGCTACCAGATAAAAATGAATTTCCACCATTTTTGACAAATTTATATTTGACACTTTTAAAAATGTCACCAACAACTTTACCAAATACAATTACTTCACTCAGATTCGGTAATTATTTTGATCAAGTAGTTCTACCTGGCACATTACCAAATAATCTCACAACACTCGAATTCAGTAATTATTTTAACCAAGAAGTTCTACCTGGTACATTGCCAAATAGTCTCACAACACTCACATTCGGTAGTAATTTTAACCAAGTAATTCTACCCGGCACATTACCAAATAGTCTTACTACACTCATATTCGGTGAATTTTTTAACCAAAAAGTTCCACCCGGCACATTACCAAATAGTCTCACAACTCTCATATTTGGTCATGAGTTTAACCAAGTAGTTCTACCCGGCACATTACCTAATGGTCTCACAACACTCGCATTCAGTACCTATTTTGACCAAGAAGTTCCACCCGGCACATTACCAAATAGTCTTACTTTACTCACATTCGGTGATAATTTTAACCAAGTAGTTCTACCCGGTACATTACCAAATAGTCTTACAACACTCATATTTGGTTATTATTTTAACCAAGAGGTTCCACCCGGCACATTACCAAATAGTCTTACAACACTAATATTTGATTCCTCATTTGACCAAGTAGTTCTACCCGGCTCACTACCAAATGGTCTCACAACACTCACATTCGGTCATAGTTTAAACCAAGTATCTCCACCCGGCTTATTAACAAATAGTCTCACAACATTCACATTCGGTAGTAATTTTAACCAAGTGGTTCAACATGGCCTATTACCAAATAGTCTCACAAAACTCACATTCGGTTATTGTTTTAACCAAGTAGTTCTACCTGGCACATTGCCAAATGGTCTTACAACACTCACATTCGGTAATGATTTTAACCAAGTAGTTCTACCCAACACACTGCCAAATAGTCTTATTACACTCACATTCGGTAGTAATTTTAACAAAGTAGTTCTACCCGGATCACTACCAAATAGTCTTACTTCACTCACATTCGGTTGTTATTTTAACAAAGAGGTTCCACCCGGCACATTACCAAATAGTCTCACAACACTCATATTTGGTTCCTCATTTAACCAAGTAGTTCTACCCGGCTCATTTCCAAATAGTCTCACAACACTCATATTTGGTTGCTCATTTAACCAAGAGGTTCCACCTGGCACATTACCAAATAGTCTTACAAAACTCATATTTGGTTCCTCATTTATCAAAACAATTCCCAACTTGTCACCATATAGTCTTAAAAGACTCAAATTGAATCCCAAGTTTAAAAAAAATTACCTCTCTCTCATTACCAAATAGTGATACCACGTAATGAAGATAATCAACAGGTGGTATGAAGTGGTATTATATATTCTGGAGAACCTTTCGTAAAGTGGTTCAGCACCTGTAATATCATGCTATAATGCAGAATCTTTAAAATATCATCTATAATTATTTTTTAAAACACAAAGTAGTTTTTAATATTATTCATACATCCGATACCAGTTCAACTGGTTTAGAAAACAAAACCAAGCTTTCGATCTCTGCAAAAAATAATAGTAAATAAACTTTTTTTCCTTAAAGATCATTTTAATAATTTCATTTTATGAATATTTCCAAATATCTGCAATTGTTATTGTCATTATATATTCTTTCTTTCTTCTTATAAACCTTTTTTTTTTTTCTTAATAAAAATTGATTTAATTTTTTGTACCCAGGGTTGATAAATTTTTTATTTAAATCTTTCTAAAATAGAGCTTTGATATTTTTTTATTTTAATTTTAATAAATAAAATTTTTTTTATAAAAAATTTATTAGATTTTATAAAAGAGCCGTTTTTTGAAATAATTTTATTCTTTTTTTATTATATTTTTTTTGATTTTTTTTTTAATTTTTTTTGGAAAAATTTGGGTATTTTATTTATTTTATTTTTTAAACCATCCATTTTTTATTTTTTTTTTATTAACAATGGATGAGCTACTATCATCTCTAGTTAACTTTCGCATAAATGAAGAGTTAAAAAACAGTAGTAATATTAGTGATAGGTATGTGCAATACAATACAATACAATAAATATAAGTAATAGATTAATTAAAAGCATATTAATTGGTGTTTTCTCTTTTTAAATATTTATTATAGATTATTATATAAAATTTGGAATAATATATTTTTAAGAAATGAAATTCATAAACATATTTTAAAGTTTATTGAACATGGTGGTTTATGTCTTGATATATCAGATTATGAGGAGTTTAAAGATAAATCATATATAACAACGCTTCAGTGGTGTGGTGATCCGCTACCAGATGGATATGAATTTCCACCATTTTTGACAAATTTATATTTGCACAGTTTAAATTTGTCACCAACAACTTTACCAAATACAATTACTACACTCACATTCAGTGATTTTTTTAATCAAGAAGTTCCACCCGGGCACATTACCTAATAGTATCACAGCTCTCATATTTGGTCATAATTTTAACCAAGTAATTCTACCTGGCACATTGCCAAATAGTCTCACATCACTCAAATTCGGTAGTTATTTTAACCAAGAGGTTCCACCTGGTACATTACCAAATAGTCTTACTACACTCACACTCAGTGATAATTTTAACCAAGTAATTCTACCCGGCTCATTACCAAATAGTCTCACTTCACTCAGATTCGGTTTTTATTTTAACCAAGAGGTTCTACCTGGCACATTACCAAATAGTCTCACAACACTCAAATTTGGTGATAATTTTAACCAAGAAGTTCTACCCGGCACATTACCAAATGGTCTCACAACGCTCACACTCGGTGATAATTTTAACCAAGTAGTTCTACCCGGCACATTTCCAAATAATCTTACTACACTCACATTCGGTCATAGTTTTAACCAAGTATCTCCACCCGACTTATTTCCAAAAAGTCTCACAACATTCACATTCGGTCGTGTCTTTAACCAAGAATTTCTACCTGGCCTATTACCAAATAGTCTCACAACACTCACATTCGGTTATTGTTTTAACCAAGTAATTCTACCGGGCACATTAGCAAATGGTCTTGCAACACTTACATTCGATCATGATTTTAACCAAGAAGTTCTACCCCATACATTTCCAAATAGTCTTACCTCACTCACATTCGGTGATAATTTTAACAAAGTAATTCTACCCGGTTCATTACCAAATGGTCTTGCAACACTTAGATTTGGCCATGATTTTAACCAAGTAGTTCTACTCGATACATTACCAAATAGTCTTATTACCCTCACATTCGGTGAGAGTTTTAACCAAGTAATTCTACCCGACTCATTACCAAATAGCCTCACATCACTCACATTTGGAGCTAAATTTAACCAAGAGGTTCCACCTGGCACATTACCAAATAGTCTTGTAACACTCATATTTGGCTTTATATTTAACCAAGTAATTCTACCCGGTTCATTACCAAATAGTCTCACAACTCTCCAATTCGGTTATTGTTTTAACCAAGTAATTCTACCTGGCACATTACCAAATAGTCTCACAACTCTCACATTCGGTTATAGTTTTAAACAAGTAGTTCTACCGGGCACATTACCAAATAGTCTCACAACTCTCACATTCGGTTATAGTTTTAACCAAGTAGTTCTACCTGGCACATTACCAAATAGTCTCACAACTCTCAAATTCGGAAATAAATTTAACCAAGTAATTCAACCCGGCACACTACCAAATAGTCTCACAAAGCTCACATTCGGTCGTGGTTTTAAGCAATTATTTCCACCTGGCTTACTAAACAATCAAATTAAAATTTATAATTTATAGATTCATCAGTATTAGGTTTATTAAAATCAAACTTTACCATTCAAAAATAATCAAAGAACATATTCACCCTAACAACAAAAAACAATAATTTTCTCGCCCTAAACTCAACATCCAATATCTCCAAGACTTCAATTTCTTTTTCTTCATTAAACAATAAAAATATTTTTGGTGACTCTGTGTTTAAACTGTAAATCAATTACCACAACATCGCTAATATCCAATACCAACGAACCAATAACCATTGGAATTAATATACCACATTGCAATCAATGTCAAATTGATCCAGACTTTTCAGTTCTAGTATCACCAGACTTCAAATCAAACTGTGAAAGCTCTTCAAAAAAATCATATGTTATACCAGTTGCAGTAGTAGCAAGTGTTCTTAGTGTTGAACTAATTATAGGTGGAGATTTACTGTATATAAAAGAAGAATAGAACTTAAAAAAAGCAATTAGATTAAGTAAACTAATAAATAAAATAAATATTATTTAAAGATAATATCATTACTTTTTTAATCATAATTATTTTGTTTAAACCTTTTTTTTAAAAGCGAAGATTTAATGATGAATTTCATAAAAAAAAAATTAAATAACCAAAATTATACTTTGATTATTATATGTTACAATTTATATATTTAAAAGTTTCGTGCAATGATAAATTTTAACAAAAAAAAGATGAAATACTCATTATCACCACAATATACCCAAATTAGAATCAGTGTTGGATAGGATAAAATAGATTTCAAAATGGTTGAATTTTTAAATTCAAATTAAAAAAATTAAATAAAAATAAAAAATTTTCTTATTAATTTTTTTTTTTTTATTTTTTTATAAAATTTTACCAACTTTTTTTTTTTTTTTAAATGGAACCTAAAAATATTATTAACAAAGAAATAAAAGTGTAGCAGTAATCGGGATTAACTTAAGACTACCAGGTAACTCAAGTAATCCAGTGGCATTATCGAATAATTAAATTAACAAGTTTTATGGTATTGTTGATAAATCAGAAAGATGGAGTGATAACTTTCTTTTAAATAATGAAATAAAATCTAACATCAAAATCAAATTTTCAGATATAAAATTAGAAGATATCAAACATAATACAATTCAATTGTTAAGAGATAGATATTTAACCAATCGAAAACACACATATATAAAACAATTATAAATGTAGAAAAACCTCAATTTCAATTTTTGAAAGGTCTTATGTTAATTTTTTATATTAAGTAATAATATTAAACAAAAAGATAATACCCAATATTTATATTTTTAAAAATAATAATAGAATTATTAATTATGTTGTAAAAAAAATTTTTAAAAATGAATAAAAAAAAAAAAAAAAAAAAAAAAAATTTTTTTACAATATACAGTGTTTTTTATTAAATTAAATTAATCTATAAAAAGTTTATGAATATGATCTAGTTATCAATATTCATTTTATTTAATCTTGTATAAACCATTTGACCTAGAACCATTTCTAATCTCTCGATTTCTTCTTCAGATTGGTACAAAAGTGATTCTATAGCTTGCTTCTTAAAATATCTGAATTCATTTTTTTTTCTTATTTCCTCTAATTCTTTTTCCTTTTCTTCATTTTTTTTGGCCATGATTTCGAGTTGAAAGTTTATAACATCTATATCATGTTCAAGAATTTCTAATTGCTTTTCATGTTCTTTTCTTATTTCCTTACAATTGGATTTTTCAATTTCGAGAGTAGTTTCTTCGATTTCATAATCCTCTTGAGCGTTTTCAAGGGATTGTTCCGATTCTTCAATTTCTTCTTTCATTTTTCTTAGTGATATGGCATGGATTTCTCTGGCACTATCTTTTTCTTTTAATAAATATAACTTTTCAATTATTTCTTCTTTTGAATCCTTAATTTCATTTTCTAATATAGAAATTTCCATTTGTTCTTCATAATAATATGGTCTTTTATTTCCAGCATTGATATTTTGAATTTTTATTTCCTTATCAATAATTTTTTCTTTGGTTTCTTCAATTTCCTTTTCATAATCATTGGCAAGCTTTTCGTTGATTATTTCATCTATTGTTCTAGTATCAACAGTTGGGATGGCTCTTATCTTTTTATTTCTTTGTTCCATTTTTGAATATAAATTATTTTGTATATCTGTAATTACAAATTTTTTTTTTTTAAAAGTTATTAATATTTGTAATAAATTTTTATTTTTTTGTTTATTAATACTACTTACATGAATAATGTTAAAAGAAGGTCTATGTGGGTGAATTAAAAATAAAAATAAAAAAAAAAAAAATTTTTTAAATTTAAAAATTTTTTATTTTAAAAATTATTTTTTAGATATGAAGGAATTTGTACCACACACCCCACACTATAAACCATTGCGTAAAAAATTTAAAATTTTATTTAAATTACTTGAACTTCAGGTTTATAAATAAAATCTTTATTAAAAATAAGATTTAAATCCAACATTTCCTCTTTAAGTCTATATCGAATTGTAATAAACTCAATGCACTAATTTAAAAAAAATTAGTATTATTCATTTTTTTAAATTAATTATTATATTGTACATACAATTATTTCTGGAATAAAAGAATCTGAAATAATTTGATAAATAATCAAAGTTAATGATGATGACAATGAACCGATGTACCCCTTCTCAAATTTTTATTAAATAGATAAGCAATTTTTAAATATTATTTTTGAAGTTTCAATATCTTTTTCAAACATATTATTTAAAAAAGATCTTAAATTTAAAATAAAAAATGGGTATTATAATTAAATTAAAAAAAATAATTTAAAATTAATTTTGTTTTTAGAATAAGTTTTTATTTTTAAAAAATTTTATGATGATAACACCGATGTTTCAGTATCCTATTACTGAAAATATTTGAAGAAGATCTATAGATTTGAAAATAATATGTAAACTATTTCTAATTGAATCATGACTGGTAATAATCTATGGAAATGGGAAACAATTGATATTTTGATAATTTTATTGATCATGATTGTAAAACAGATGATTTAATTTGATTTCTATTTCAAACTTTTACTAGATAAGGTCTACTATTTTTTTACCTAATTCTATTTGATGTTCTACCATATTTACTTGGTCAGAGAAAATTTGGAAGAGGTTATGATCATTAAAAATTGAAAATTTAAATCTAATAATTCTATAATTTATACACAATATTATTTTATTCTATTATTATTATTAAAAAAGATTTTGTGACTGTACTGATGGAGATGTTGACTATTGCTACTGATTGGAAATTCTCTATTTGGTAATTTGATCGTTAACATCTTCTCTTTTTAATTAAGTGGTAACTATAGTCATAAAAACAAAGGGCATGTTTTATTAAACCATGTTTTTTTTCGTAGCCACTATCTGTGTCGTAGGATATCATTCCTAACTCACGTTTAAATTCCATCATTTTCTCTGTAAAGCCTGGATCTTGATCATAAATTATTTTATTTGGATCATAATCATAGCCCTCATCAGTATCGAAAGCGATGTCATCATATTCTTTTTTAATATTACTGTTATTTCTATTATTATTTAATTTATTGATATTACTAATATCTTTATTTTCTCTATTTTTTTTAATTACTATTGAATTTTTTAAAATTGTTTCTATATCTCTACCAATAATAAAAAATAATCTAATGAAGTTTTCTATTTCAACTCCTATCAAAAGAATTGTAAATAAAAATAAACCAATTATTATTGTATAGATTGAACAATAAATTAAAAATAAAATAAACTGAATAATTTGAAATATTAAATATAATATGGTGGAAAAAACTAAAGATACTAATAAAAAGATTATAGTATTTGAAATAAAGCCTAATTCTTTATCCATTTTGATTATTATATATGATTATATTATAATTTAAAAAATATTATTATTATTGAAGTTTTTATTAAAATAATATTATAGATGATTATTAAAAAAATTTATAAATAATAAAAAAAAAAATATATAATAAAAAATAAATATAAAAAAAATAATTAATTTGTGTCAGTGGGGTGAATGTCAGTCACAAAAATTTATTAAAAAAAAAATTAAAAAAAATAAAAAAAAAATTAAATAAATAAAAAACTAATAGGGGTGAAAATATAAAAAAAAAAGTATCATTGATTAAATATTATAGTTTCCATTTTAATTCAATTATATAGAAATAATAAGCACATTAAAAAAAAATAAAAAAGTGATTGATTGATAATTAAAATAGTAAAAAAAGATAGGTGCTGTATACTATAGTTTAATTAATTATAATTACCTATTATTTAAAATATACCAGTAAAATTCATGATAATATTTTTTAATCGATATTGTGTGAATTTTTTTTTTTTTTTTAAAAAAGTGAAGATGATTCTTGATACATTAAGTCATCAGATTTTTTATTGTGTTTTGTTTTGGTATGTGTTTTATAATTATATAAGTTTTACCACACTTCATACAAGTTGGGCACGGTAACATCAATTCGTGTATGATTCGGTTTTGAAAACTTGCAAGACTGGGTTTAAAAACTCCAGAGTGGTAACCTGTAGGAAATTCGCTCGACCACTTGGCTGTCATTGCTCCCCTGATGTAGATATTTGGCTAACATTTCGAGTAAGGTTAGTTTTTGAGGTGGTTTTCATTTGGAGTTTTTTTTTTTTTTTTTACTTCCCATTCACCAGGAAGATAAACTCAACAAAAAACCTGGAGAAGAGGGGTATCGATCCCCTTACCTTAAGGAGGTCTGATGTTGCTGTCTTATTGCAAACCTTACGCTCTACCATATGAGCTACATCCCCGAATATGATTTTTTATTTTTTTAATCAGTAACGGCCACAAAAAATTATTTTTGCATGATTTTTCCATATCTTTTTTCATAAAATTCATTATCTTTAGGGTGAAAACACCGATACATCTGAAAATCTGCAGAACCTTAACAAGAAACTTCTAATAACATTAATACTAAATAACAAAAACTAATTAACAAAAACTAAAAAAAAAAAAAGTAAATTATTAATATTAATCTCTATAAATTAATAAAAGTCGTGTTAACCTTTGCTCGATTCTAATTAAAGGGTTAAGTCAAAATTTTGTGGTTACAATTAATACAAAAAAGCCAAAAAATATTTATAAAATATTTATAAATCAAAAATTAAAAATAAATTAATAATACTGAAATTTAAATTGGTCAGTTTAAAATTTTAAATACAAACAAATTTAAACATAAATAATGAAAAAAAAAAAAAAATTACCAAAAAAACGGTAATTTTAAATTTTACATTTCTTATTTTATTTTAACTTTAATTACATTTCAAAAATAAATATTAAGCATTATTTAAATACACTTTTATTTAAATTTAAAAAATAAATAAATTTTTAAAATAACAATCTTTTTAATTAAAATTTTATTATAATATATTATGATTTAAAACTATTTATAAAAAAATTATTTATTTTTTTTTTTTTTTTTTTTTGAAAAAATAATTTAAAATTTTTTTTTTTTTTAAAAAATATAACTGATATAAAAAAAAAAAAAAATTTTAAATTATTAACAGCAAACTTATAAAATAAAAACCCCATTGCAAAATTTAGATATAAAAAATAAAATACAAATTTATTGTTTAATTTTATTAATAATATTTTATTTTTTCTCATTTTTTTATTTTTTTTATTTTTTTTTTATTTTTTTTTATTTTTTTTAAATTATTTTTTTATAATTTTCCATTATTTTATTTTATTTTATTTTTTTCTATTTTTTTTTTTAATTATTAAAAAAAAAAATCACACACCTTTAATATTTATAATATATATATATATCTAATAAAATGGATACTATTGAACAAAACTGTTGTTTTTGCTTATCAGCAATCACACAGCCTACAAGAAATAAGCAATGCAGTCATATATATTGGTATGTTTATTATTAAATTTTCAAATTTTTAAAAAATCGAAAAATAAAAAAACAAAAAAAATAAAAAAACAATAAAATATAATTACTGTACAGTAACAAAAATAATAATGATAATAATAATAATAATAATAATAATAATAACATTAATAATTTTATAATATTATAGCTTTGAATGTATAGATAATTGGATTAAAACTAAAGATGAATGTCCAATTTGTAAAAGTAAAATCAATGAATTAATAACAATAGATGACAATGGCAAAGAAAGAACAATAGCTGTAGAAGAACCAAAGAAACCCTCACCCGATAGTGTAGAAGTGGATTTAGCATGTTTAGATAATAGATTTTTTTTAGAAGAGACACAAAAACTTTTATCAATTTCGCATAGCATTGTTTTACAAATGGAAAGTTTAATGTCAACAGAAAAAAAAGTTTACTATACACCTACAATGTCACCTCAAGATACAGAAAGATTAAACACCATTACCGATAGACTATATACACTACAAAAAGATTTAGAAAACTATGAAAATGCCTTTGACCCCGAAGATTTATTATCAACATTCTATATTTTTGAAACCACTTTAACAGATTTAAAAGAGAAATATTTATCAGAGTTTTTAAATAAAAATAAATTAAAATACAGCAACAGTAAAAAGAAAAACCATCACCACTATATAAACGAAGATGACGATGAAGACTATGACGAAGATGAATATATTTATGATGATGATGATATAGAAGAATCATTATATAATCAAATAGAAAGTAATAACAACAATAACACCAATTCAAATAATAATAAAAATAAACTTAAATTTTAATAAAAACTATATTTATTTATATAAGAAAATAAATAAAAAAAAATAAAAAAAAGTTTTTATTTATTTATTTATTCAAAATTTTTATTTTTTATTAATATTTACAAAAAAGAAAAATAACAATGATATCGTGTTATATTCTTTGTTTTTTATATGATACTGGTTGTTGTTGTTGTGGTTTGGAATGGTCCTCTATCATTGTAATTTTTAAATCCTCATCAGTTTCCCAACCAATTTCATTTTGAAGATCTTTTCTTTTTTTTGAGGATCTTTCTAAAATTTGATCTAAACATTCTTTAAAAATTCTCTTTCTTTTTATCCATTCGTTTCTTGCTTTTCTAACAGTGTCTTGTAAACGTTGTTTGTCAGCATCGCTCATCATAGAGGTTTTTGATTTGAAATCTTTGAGTTTCTTTTCTAATTGAGAATTTTCGGATTCTAACTGTTGAACTTCATCTTGAATTTGTTGATCGGATAATTGAGAGTTTAATTGTTTTGTTGTTGACAAAAGGGACTTTAATGTATCTTTTTCTTGCTCCAATTGACGTGTAAGTGAATCTACCTTTCTATTTAAATCGTCCATTGTCTCTTGAGGAATTTCATATCCTTGCTCATCTAGTTTTGGTCCTGTGTCTTGAATTTTCCAATAAATAACTGATTTATTATACTCTTTACCTGCAATCCTATTTTGCTCATGCAATGATTTTAATGTCTTTTGAACCTGTGTTTTACCCATACTCGGGAACTGTGCTTCGATCATTTGGTAATTGTAAGGTCTATTTCCTTTATTTATAAAATTTAAAACATTTTCTTCGACTAAAAATATTTATGAATTAGTATTTTATTTTATTTTTATGTTTATAAATAATAAATAATTTAATAAGTACTTTCTTCTTTTTTTGAATATTTTTTTGACATTTTATTTATTTATTTATTTTATTCAGCGATCTGAAAATATATATTGATAATTGTAGTTGTAAATAATTAATTTATCTTTTTTTTAAAAATAAAATGAAAATTATAAAAAAAAAAAATTATTAAAAATTTTAAAAAATTAAAAAACAAAAAAAAATAATTTTCGCGAAATAATGTAATTTATAAGAAACAATTTTAAAAAAAAGGTATCAAGATTACCTTACTTTTTTCTTTTTTTCCTTTTTTTTATAATAAATAATTTATATATTTTATTTATTTATTTATTTATAACTTTTTAATTAATAAAACAAAATGGATATCTTTAAGGGCTGTATTATCTTTAACTATAAATGGAAAAGTTTGGGAAGTGGATTCATAACCAATCGAACGATACCATGAAAGTAATTCATCACGGCAGTTGACAACATGGAGATGGGACTCTTTGCAATTCTTCCAATTTCTCATTTCTGACTCGGCTAATTTAACTAAAACACCGCCAACACCTTTACCTTGATATTCTGGGTCTACTGATAACATACCCAAAACTGCGTCTGGAGATTCTTCGGTTTCTCTATCAATTTTAACACAACCTACAACATGTCTCTTTTCATTGGCTCCATCAGTAATGATATGTTCTAATAACATTAATCTCATTACCTTTTCAGACTTGGCTAAATCTTCTTTCAACATTGCTTCTGTTAATCTTGGACCTGTAACCAAACCCTTTTCAGTTGTCCATGTTTCGATATCGCCCTTTCCTCTGTATGCCCAATTTACAATTTGCACAATAATATCTATATCCCTTTCTTCAATTAATCTTGCATGCAATTTAATTCCATTTTTACCTATACTAGTTTTATTTAATGAAACTTCGTTTGGGGAACTTTCTGGTGACATTGGTATCATTGCTTATTATTACAGTGTATATATTTAGAAATAATTTATTTTATACAAAAAAAAAAAAAGTTATAGATAAATAAATAATGTTTTATTTATTCAAAAAAAAACTATCCAGATATTATTTAAGTATAAAAAAAAAAAAAAAATTTAAATATTAAAAAAAATAAAAAATAAAATTTTTTTTCAGTTAAAATATGAAAAAAAAAAAAAAAAAAAAATTTCGGTTCTTATAGAACCAATATTTAAAATCCAAAAACAAAGAACCATTCTTAGGAAAATATTAAGTAAAATCCAATTTGATCAAATATTTCTTTTTTAACACTTAAAACAAAACAAAAAAAAAAAAAAACAAATACAAACACATTCCTTTTTCTAAAAAAGATATATTTTAAATAACAAAATTTTTCTGTATTAAACCTCAAAATTTCTATGAAAAAATCACCTCACACAAACGAATCAATTTTTTTAAAAAATTCCAAAATAACAAGAAATCGCTTATTTCTTTAAATAAAAAAAAAAAAAAAAATAATTTTAATTTTTAAAATTTTAAAAGCTATTTAAATAATAATTTATATTTTAATTTTTTTTTTTTTAATTAATAAAATAAAATAAATAAATAAATAAAAAAAATAATAATAATATTTATTTTTACCATCATTTTTTTTTTTTTTTAATTTAAAAATTTTATGACAACAACAAAATTTTTTTAAATTTATTTTTATTTTTAAATATTCAATTAATTTACCAAATATAACTACAATTTTTTTTATTTTTTTTTAATTCATTTTTTAAATACGTTTTTATAACAATAAACTAGTAATAATAATTTTTACTTTAATTTTTTTCATTATTTATTTATTTATTCATTCATTCATTCATTCAAAAATAATCATCTGTAAATAATAATAATAATAATAACATTAGAATGAATTTATTTTTTTTAGATATAGTATCAAAGAAATCAGCAAGATATCATTGCGATAAACATGTTGTAAAATTAATTTTAGAAGCAACACAAATGTTATATTCGGTTTGGCATTTATGCGAACCCAACGAAGCATGGAAAACTAAAGCACCAAGTAATTACATGAAACTAACACATAAAAATCATCCACTTTCAAAGTGGGTTAGAACTAATAACCAAACATATGACATGGTAACTGAGTATTGCAATAGTTTATTAGAAGAATATACACTTAGATATGGCAAAATTCATAGCAGCAAACTTCATATGGATTGGTTAGAAAAAAACTATCCATCAAATTTACCAAAAAGCAATGATTTACCATTAATGCCATTATGCATGCCGGATACTTACAAAGTAACACCATCCACCAAGTGGTCTGATGTTGTTGACTCCTATAGAGCTTATTATGTTGGTGAAAAACTCCATTTTTGTTCCTATAAAGGTGTAGAATGGCCTGAAT
>NW_003519463.1:0-5000 GCF_000190715.1 Dictyostelium purpureum | reverse complement strand
GTGAATTGCAACAACAACGGTACATCCTTTATTCTTTGTGAGATCCTGTAGGGTTTTCATAATTGATAAAGCCGTTACAGAGTCAAGACCTATAATAGCAAATAATTAATATTTTTTATATTTAATTTATTATAAATATTGATAATATTTACCGCTTGTGGGTTCATCTAAAAAAATTAAAGATGGATTGGTAACCAAACCACATCCAATAGAAACCCTACGCTTTTCGCCACCTGAAAGCCCTTTAATAACTATACCACCTGGTAAAACCCCACCTACTTTAGAATCTCTTCTATGCGAAAGACCTACTTCATCAATAACTTGTTCTACTCTTTTAACCTTTTCTTGTTCTGAAGCACATGGTAATCTTAGATCAGCATAAAACTTTATAATTTCGTAAACTGTTGAAGTTTGTAATAAAATGTCCTCCTGTGTTACATATGAACAATACTAGAAAAAAAAAAAAATTTATTTTAATATTTTAAAAAATAATGTTTTATTTTGAAAAATAATTACTTTTTTATATGCAGCACCAATTTCTTTTCCATTAATTAATAGTTTACCTGTAATTTTTCCAGTTGATTTACGCTCAGCCAAAATGTCCAATAGAGTTGATTTACCACTACCTGAAGGCCCCATTAATGCACATAGTTCACCTATTTTGGTTTAAATAAAAAAATAAGTACTACTATAAAGATAATGATAGTTTATAAATTTTTTTACTATACCTTTTTCAATAACTCCACTAACATTGTTTAAAATTGTTAATTCTTTCTCAACCTTTTCAATGATTGATGGGTTTGTTACATTTTCTAAATTCTTTTTTTCTAAACTTGCTTGTTTTTTTAATTGTTTTTTATATTTTTTATTTTCTACTTTGTAAGTTATATTTTCAAAAGTTAACTGAACACCTTTATTTAAATTCTCTAACTCCATCTTTAATTATATATATTATAAATTATATTTGAATAAAATAATTTATTTTATGGTTTTTATTAAGAAAAAATAAAAATTTTAATAAAAAAATAAAAATAATAAATTAAATTAAAATAAATAAATGGTTCCAAAAATGGATTATTGATAAAAATAATATACATAACATCACATTATATATATATATTTTTGCTGTTTTTTTTTAAAAAATTATAATTTTAATGAAAAAAAAAAAAGTTTTTATAATAATTTAAAATTTTGTTCTAGTTTTGGAATTGTGTGTTAAAGTTATTTTTTTGATTAAACTTTAATATTAAACAAAATTTATTAATATGCCCAAAAAAATACAGCAATATTATTTTATTGATTGTAAATCTGTGGGTGTGAGTGGGTTCAGTGTGGGTGTGAGTTGGTTGTTAATAAAAAATAATTTTAAAAAAATAATTTTTAGTGGGTGGTGGTTGCATGGGGTTTTATTCACAAAACACAAAAACTATTTTTAAAAAAAATTGATTATCAAATTTGGTTAAAAAAAAGATTGAAAAAAAGTTTTTAAAAACACATTAGTTTGTTTTATTTTTTTTATTATTTTTTATTTTTTATTTTTATTTTAAAGTTATATAATTTTAGTTATTTAAATCAATTTTAATTAAAGCATCTAAACAAGCTCTACCACCTTCAATTTCTAATCTTGATTTAGTTTCGTTATCGAGGAAAGCATTGCTTAAACGATTGGCTAAAATGATTGTGGCAGCAGCAGCTTTAATTGGTTGTTTTGAACGTTTTGATAAATGATATAATTGGAAGGTTTCCATTTCAAGAGTTGTAACTTTATTATCGAATTTTTCAATGAGGGTGTTGATTAAATTGTGGTTATCGTCATCAAATTCTGGATCGATTCTACCTTGACTGCTATAGAATGAGTCGGCAGTGGCGTTAATTCCAACAACGGTTTCTCTGTCAGTAAAGGTGCTTCTAAATTCGTTTGTTAAAGTTTGAACTAATTCTTTATCACCATCAACTGGTAATGAGATGTCATAGTTTTTACAATCACTGTGTTTATCTTGGTGCCAGAAATCTGGGTTTCTACGAATTAAAACTGCTTGGCTTGCAACGGCTAATGAACCAACTTTAACATCCTTTAATGAACCACAGGTACCATATCTAATGATTGCCATTGGACCTTCTACAACGTATCTACCTTCTCTAACTAAAAAGTCCATCATAGATGGACCCATTCCAATTGACACAATTGAAACTTTAACACCTTTATACTTACCATTATGAATTACAAAACCTCTGTGTGAAACTGGTTTTTCAGCATCTTCTAATAATTCATTTCTAAGTTTTGCAGCACGTTCTGAATCACCTACTGTTAAAATTCTTGGTGATACTATATTTATGAAAAAATATGAAAAAAAATATGAAAAAAAATATGAAAAAAAAATAAAGATATTTAATATAAAAAAATATTTATAATTAAAAATAAATGAATAAGAGTATAATTTTAATAATAATAAAATGAAAGGTAATATTATAAATAATAAAGTTTAATGTTAGTATAAAGTTATATAATATTGAAAAAATAAACTATTCTTATTATAGACTATATTTACATTCCCCTTTAGCAACACCTAAATGATAAACTGCGCCTCTATCGTCAACTGGGAAATTAGCATTTGTGGCATTACCTACTTTGGTATGTAATAATGGTTCGATATTTTCTGAATTTTCAACTTTAATTTCTGTTGTTGTCATTTTATATGTATATGAATATGAATATATGATTATTTAAAAAATAAAAAGAGTTATTATTATTATAGCTACTATAGTAATACAAAAAAAAAAACAAATATATGTAATAAATATTTATATTAAATTTATAGAAATTTCTTTTATTTATGAATGATGAAAAAAAAAAAAAAATTTTTAAAAAAATAAATTAAAAAAAAATTTTAAAAAAAAAAATTTTAATTTAAAATAATAAAAAAAAAAAAAGGTTTTAAAGAAAAAAAGAAAAAAAAAAAATCAAACAATTCAATGCAATTTTTTTTTCTGGGGATTCCAAACCCAAGAAGAATGATTTGACTCAAAATAAAAATAAATTAAAATAAAAAAAAAAAGAAAAAGAAAAAAAGAAATATCTTGATTTTTTTTTATGGGTGTGTGATGTAAGATTTTTAAAAAAAAAAAAATGAAAAAAAATATTAAATAGGGTGTTGTATAAAATAATTTTATAGTTTTTTTTTTTTATTTTAATTTTTTTTTTTTATTTATATATATTTTATTATTATTATTATTAAGTATTTAAATGTTCATTAACATTTATAAATGTAAAACCTTCAAAATTTTTTTGCATTGAGGAACTTAAACTTGTTGGATCTAAAGATAATTTGGCAGTTTCAACAAGGAAGCCACTATCGATTTGACTTGTATCAGCTTTACCATTGACTTGAGGTATGAATGGTGGAGTTAATTCTTTCTTTAAACATTTATCCCAATCGACACCTTTGAAGAAAGGATGGGATTTAATAATTTTTGGATCTTTTAGTCTTTTATTTGGGTCTCTCTCTAGGAGGAGCAATATGAAATCTCTGGCCTCTGCAGAGAATTGAGGTGTGAATTTTAATTCTTCGTTTATAATTTTATTGTACATCTCTCTTACGTCTTGAGAGTAAAATGGAGGTAAACCAGAAAGCATTTCGTATACCAGGGTGCCAAAACTCCACCAATCGACCGCTTTACCATAGGAGTTTCCTTTGAGAATCTCTGGGGCTAAATATTCTGGTGTTCCACAAAAAGTTTTGGTACGATCGTTGTCAGAGAGCAAACCTTCTTTGCTGATGCCGAAATCGGTCATACAAATGTGGCCATCTTCGGTCAATAAAATATTCTCTGGCTTCAAGTCACGGTAAAGAACGCCGCAATTATGAAGATACTCTAAACCACAAACGATCTCTGCACAATAAAACTTTACACGCGATTCGTCAAACTTTTCCTCGTTCTGCAAGTGGAAAAACAACTCTCCACCATTCACATAATCCATGATAAAGTAGAGCTTGTCGTTGGTTTGAAAACTATAATTTAAATTTACAAGGAATGGGTGAACCAATTTTTGGAGTATATTCTTTTCTGCACGTGTATGATCGACCTCTTTTCTCTCTAGAATGTTATTCTTGTTTAAAACTTTCATTGCGTATATCTTATTATTATCTTTTTTTCTAACTTGCATTACTTTGCCAAAACTTCCTTTACCAATAACTTTTAATAAATCGAAATCTTCCACTGTAATACGCTCTGGTTTTGCCAATCCGTTTGCGCCATTGCTTTGTTCCTTTAGTTTCTTTAAATGCTGATTTAATACTTCGATCCATTGATTCATATCCTGTGGTGATGGTGCTTTCATATAATAAGTTCTTTCTGGTGTTTCGATTTCAAAGCAATTATTCTTCTTTTTTGTACTTGCAACTACTGAACTAACACATTTTAAATGAATGATACCTAATTCACCACTATTTGCTTTTTTTGAATAAAATATTGACCCATTCTTTAAAACACACCATCTTTTTTTCCAAGTTTTAATTGATCCACCTTGCTATAATAATTTTATTATTTTTATTAATATTTTATAATATATAAATAAATATTATCTTTAATTTTATTTACCTTTACTAAATAACCTTGTATATCAGCCATGTGTATATTTTATATTATATTATATGTATTTATTTATTTAATTAATTTAGTTTTTAGATTTATCTTTATTATATTATTGATATTGATTATTATTATTATGATTATAATAATGGATATTTAAAATAAAAAATTTAATATAAAAATTTTAACAAATGAATAATTAATGAAAAAAATTTTAAAAAAAAATATAATTTTAACTAGTTTTTTTATCTGTGTTTATGTGTGTGTTTCTGTGGTTATGTGCGATTGTTTATTTTTATCTTTCTTGGTTTTTTAAAAAATATACAAATATAATATTTAATTAAATATTATAAAAAATTTCAATAGTAATTGAAATGTGTCAATAAATAAAGATATATATAAAAGATTGA
>NW_003519462.1:0-75104 GCF_000190715.1 Dictyostelium purpureum | reverse complement strand
AAATTTGTTTGTAAATTTGCAAATAATTTATCTTGATTTATAAATTCTTTTGGAGCAAAAAAAAAAAAAAAAAAAAAAAAAACCTTTCTATATTAATTGGGCTATTCCCAATTCCCATATATCCGACTTATATACAATTGACCATCAGTAATTATCAAACCGCCCCCATTATTTTTTTTTATTTCTATATAAAATATTTTTTAAAAAAAAAAAAAAAAAGTGTGTTATAAATAAAGTATTTGGGGGGGGGGGATGGGGGTTTATATAAAAAATATGGGTTGTTTAAATTAATATTATTAATTATAAATAATAACTAAATTAAATATTAAATAATTTAAAAAAACGATTTTTTTTTTTTTTTTAATTTTTAATTTTGTTTTTAATTTTATTTTTTTTTTTTTTTTTTATTTTATAATTTTTTAAAAAAAAAAAAGTATCTTTTTTTTTCTTTATTTTTATTTTGTCTTTATATTTTTTTTTTATAGTTTTTATATTTATTGTTATAGTTATTATATTATTATACAATTACTTTATAAATTTATCTCTTTAATAATTTACACACTACATAAATTACTTTTTATTAAAAAAAAGAAAAGAATATAATATTAAAATGTCAACAAATGATATACTTTATGCATGTGTCAGTTATAAAGGTGTTGTTTTAGTAGAACACAAAATGGTTAATGGTAACTTTATTGATTTAGCAAAAAAGTATTTAATCATCATAAAATAAAATAATAATAATAATAATTAATTTATAATAACAAAGCAGTAATGATATTAATATTTAAAACAATATATTTAATATAGACTTGTAGCCAAAATTCCACCAAACTCAAAAAAGATTTATTCATCAGAGAATCACAACTTTCATTATATTTCAGAAAATGATTTAGCATTTTTATGTCTTTGTCATGAAAAATTTGGAGTTCAAATACCAGCAGAATTTTTAATGGATGTTAAAGTTCGTTTCATTTCAACATTTGGTCAATCATTTGCTCACAATTTAAATGGAAATTACGAACCATTCGCTAGAACTTTAGAAGAGCGTATGAGACACTATTCAAACCCAAAATCTAATAAAATGAATTTAGTCATGGATCAAGTTTCAGAAGCTAGAGGTGTTATCACTGATGCAATTGGTATGTATTTTTTTTTTATAGTTATATAGTAATAAAAGTAATAGTTATAGTAGTATCAAATTTCAACCTTATCAATATTTTTTTTGTGCACACCACTATTATTTTTGAAAACACCCAAATATTCACGCTTAACCACCTCGTTTTGCGAGAAAATTTTTTTTTTTTTTTTTTTTTTTTAAATATCTTTTTTTTATGACATCAATAACCCCGGTCCGCTTTTATTAATAATTTAAATTATCATACAGAAAAAACAATTCACAGAGGTGAAAAAATTGAAATTATTGTAGATAAAACTGAAAGATTACAAGCAGAATCATTCCAATTCAAATCAAACTCAGTTCAATTAAAGAGAAAGCTTTGGTGGCAAAATAAAAAATTAGCCATTGTAATTGCTATTGTTGTTATAGTAAGTAGAATAGTATAGGATACATTTCTCTATAGTTGTTTTAGGTTTCATATTAACCATTTTTTTTTTTTGCACAGATATTGATTGCAGTCATTACACTTAGTGTTTTAAAATATTTCAAGGTTATTTAAACATCCTGTTTTCAAAAACCCTCAACATGATTTATATAAAATCTTTTTTACCAAGTATCAATTTATTTTTTATTTAAAATAATTTTAGTTTTATCAAACAACAATATAATAATAATAGTACAACAATATAATAATAATAATAATAATAACACAAAATAACAATATAACAATAATAACACAGTGTCGTAATATAAAATCGATGGTTCTATACAATAATAGCATCAATATTTAAAAAAAAAGAAAAGAAAAAAAAAGAAAAGAAAAAAACAATTTTTAAAAAAAAAAAATAAAAACAAAAAATAATAATAATAAATTATAGAATTAAATTTGTAAAATAAAAAAATTTTAACCTTTTATTATTTAAGCTTTAAAGTAATATTTTACCAATTTTTTATATATTTAAATTTATACTTTTATTTAATTGGATTTCCTTGTCTGGAAAGTTGGAATGAAAGATTTGGTCCAAATATATTATTTTTGATTATGGTTATGATTATGATTATTATAATGATTAGATTGTTTCTATTTTGTAGTTGTAATTATTTGAATGGAATTTCATTTGAGAACCATTTCCATATTGGGTAATAAATTGACTTTTATGGTTTAAAAATATAATATAATATCTAATATTATTTGAATAAATATCTATTTTAGTTTTATTTGGTTTAAATAAAGATCGAATTCAAATTATTAATAAATTAACCTAATAAAATGATTTAAAGATACTAAGGTAATTTTGAAAAAAATGAACAAACAAAAATTAAAAAAACAAATAAAACTATAAATAACTTTGATATGCTCAAATTTGAAAATTATTTTAAAAAAATATAAAAATTAAATTATATTTTTTTATTTTTTTTTCATTTTTTTTAATTATTTTTTTTATTTTTTTTTTTTTTTATTTTTTTTCTTTTTTTTTTTTTTTTTTTTTTTTTTTCATTTTCATTTTTATTTGTTTTATTTATTAAGTGCTTTAACTACTCTTGTTTTTTATTTATTTATTTAGATTATTTATTATAAATTGTTTTAATTATAATATAAACAACAAAAATTGTTTTTTTTTTATTTTTTTATATTTTTTTTAATTAATATAGCAATAATAATCATAGTTTATAATCATAGTTTACAATAATAACAATAATAATAAAAACAATAATAATCATAATATATAAAATACTTTAATTTATTATTCATATAATGATTTATTATAATAAATAAACAAAATAATAATTTAAATAAAATGTCAAGATTAGATAGATTATTAACATTATTAGAAACTGGAAGTAGTCCATCAATTAGAAAAGCAGCAGCTCAGCAAATTGGTGAGATTCAAAAATTATATCCATATGATTTACAAGCATTGTTAGATAAAGTTCAGGTCTATCTTAGTAGTAATGTATGGGATACTAGAATAGCAGGTGGTCAAGCAATAGAGGCTATCTCTGCTAATGTGCCTCTGTGGGATCCTATTCAAAGGATTAAAGAAAAAGAAGAGGAAGAAAAGGAGCGAATACTAAATAGCTTACCACAAGTTAAAACAGAAGAAGGCATTAATCAATACAATGTCAAACAGGAATCAATAGTAGATAGTTCAAATATTACCACTACCACATCAACAACAACATCATCATCCCTAAGCAATAACAATTTAGCAACAATTGAGGATGAATTTGATTTACAATTTAAAAATTTTGATATTGTTAAAGTTATAAATTATGGCGCCCCATTATTAGCTTCAGGTGGTAAAGAATTTGATGAAGAAGAAATTGATCCAAATATGGATCCAAAAGAATTGATTTTAAAACAAAAAAAGAAATTAAAGAAGCAATTAGGTTTAGATGAATTACCAGTAAAATTGGAATCGTTGGATAGTTTAGTAGAGGACAAAGATATAGTTTTAAATAGCAAAGCTGTCGCAAAAGCTAAAAAAGAAAAAGAGGAAAAGGAGAAAAAAGAAGATATTAGTCAAGTTTTAGATACAACTGGTATGTCGGCTCGTGAAAGAAACAAAGCAAAAAGAAAAGCAAGAAGTGCTGTTAAAGAAAAAGAAACTGTTCAACCAACTAAAAGATTTAAAGAAGTAAAATCATCGCAGCCTCAAAATAGCAATAGCGCAGCACCATCTTCATCATCAACAAAACAACATGTTACCGAACAACCCCAAGATGCTGGAAAAATTGTTATTGAATCAATTTTAGATGTTGAAAAAGCATATAATCAAGATGAATGGCCATTCACCTCACTTTATAATGATTTGGTTATTGATTTATTTAGGTAACTATTATTTATTTGTTTATTTATTAAATATATTGATATTCCAATATTAATAATTATTTATTTATTTATTTATTTTAGTCCTACATGGGAAATTAGACATGGTTCTTTAGTTGGTTTAAGAGAAATTTGTAAAAAGCATGGTGGAGGTGGTGGTAAAACAATTCATACACCACTCGATAAAATGGATTATGTAAATTCCAAATGGTTAGAAGATTTTTCACTAAGACTATTGTGTGTTATTACTTTAGATCGATTTGCAGATTATACCTCTGATCAAGTATGTTTATTTTTTTTTTTATCTCATTAAACTATATACTAATTTTTTTTATTAAAATTCGAATTATCATATTATTATAGTTAGTTGCACCAGTAAGAGAAACATGCTCACAAACTTTGGGTATAGTTGTAAGATTTATGGATCAAGAAAGTGTTTTAAAAGTTTTAGATATTTTATTATGTTTACAAAAAAATAAATTATGGGAAGTTAGACATGGTGGAATGTTAGGTATAAAATATGTTGTAGCAGTTAGATTGGATTTAATTGACGTCATATTACCAAAAATACTACCAGCATTGATAGATGGCCTCGAAGATAACGATGATGACGTGCGTGCAGTAGCATCAGAAACCTTTCACCCAATTTCTAGATTCCTTGTTGAAAAGCATATTGATAAGCTGCCAGAAATTCTAACCATTCTTTGGGATATTCTTTTAGAGTTGGATGATTTAGCTGTATCAACTGCAAGTGTTTTGAATTTATTATCAAATTTTTATTCATATCCAGAAGTTTTACCCCCAGTAAATAATAGTATAAATAATAATAATGGTATAAACGAATCATCATCCAACTCATCTACACCACCACTCCCACACGCTCAACATTCAAAATTAGCTCATTTAGTACCAAGACTATATCCATTTTTTAGACATAATTTATATTCAGTAAGATTATCATCAATTAAAACTATTGAAAGATTAATTGTAGCAACCCCTCAAGATTCGAAAACTCATTGGTTACTCTCAATCCTACCAGATTTAATGCGTTATATTTTCCAAAACATAATTTTAGAAGAAAAGGAAGAAATTGTAGATTTATCTTTATCAACTTGGCAATCATTAGTTAAAATATTTAAACCAAATGTTATTCGTGGTGCCTGTAGATCATTTTTCTCTCAGTGGGTAACACTATTATCAACACCACCAAATACATTGTTGGATAAATCTCTTTTGGTGGATGCCTCGAAAACCAAACCAATGGAAGTGGTTACCAGCAGAAAGACAAAGAAATCAATTCAACAACAACAACAGCAACAACAACAACAAAACATTGCAAATTCAGACTACCTAACCACCAGATCAAAGATTATTGGTTCAACTGCCTTGGGTTTGGCTGTTAGAATGTGGCCATCAGAGGATTTCAATGAAATTCAAGAAATGTTCCACTCGATGCTTACCTCCGTATCCGGTCTCCATAAACATTTAGCAGCTTTAATTTTATGTGAAGCTTTTAGCGCTGAAAGCTGGCCAAACCAACCACCAACATTTCAATTATCACCAATTTCTATTCAATATATCAACAGTCATCTCTCTGAGGAGTTGGATGTAAAAACTACCTCAAATTATTATATGGAAGCCACCAATATCGTACAAAATAAACTACTATCCGACGCGCGTGTACTATCATCAAGTTTGCTTAATGTTGGTTTTGATTTTAGTGGGGTCGAACTTTTAAATATCATCAGTAATCCATCAGCTCAAATACCATATGAACATATTATGCCATACTCTATTGAATTGGTTACCAATGTATATGATTTTTGTGTAAGCTATATGACACAGGCCCAACAAAACCCAAGTGTTATTCAACCAGTTATCGATCAATTAGAAGCACGTAAAAAAACAGTTATGGTTACCATTGGTTTTATTGAAAAGATTCAAACTGAATATCATACTCAAGTTTTAGCAGAGATGTCAAGTTTATTAGTTGTCTCAAACAATATACCCAATACTGTATCACCCATAGTACGTAGTTTGATGTTATCGATTAGAAAAGATGAAAATAGTCAATATCAACTTCGTTCAGCTCGTTCATTATCACTTTTTACCCAAATTTCTGTTGATCGACCCCGTTGTCCAAATCCAAAGATTATTAGCTCATTATTTACCATTTTAGTTGATGATCGTACCGAAACACCATTAATTCCTGCTGATTCACCATCAACCTCATCCATTAAAACCGAAAAAGAACTATTGCTCAATAAACAATTAGATACAAATAGTGAATCAACAACAGCACAAACAAATGACGAAGTTAGATTAGCAATTTTGGCACGTCGTGGTTCTGTAATGTTTTTTAATCAACTATGTAAACGTTTTGATAATAAATTATTTGAGAGTTTGCCATCACTTTATGAAACCATTTTTAAAGGCACAATGGTCAAACTCTACACAGAGTTAATTCAACAACAGCCACAGCAACATCCACAACTCTTCCCACCCACAACTCTCTTTTCAAATGACGACTTACAAAAAGTGGTAGATGAAATTCAATTAATTCGTGTATTATTACCAGTAATGAACCCATGCTATCATAATCATATGATGGAACTAATTGGTGTTATTTTCGAGTTTGTAAAATACCCAAAACATCAAGTCCAATTGATGGCCTCAAAATGTATTGCTCGTTTCTGTCAAATTTTAACATTACCATCAATGAGGTTCCTCATTAGAAACCTTTTACCATTGCTTGGCGACTCTAGATCACTTACCAATAGAATGGGAGCTATTCATACCGTTTCACAAATTATTAGAGATATGGAAATGCAAATATTACCATATATTGTATTCTTTACAATCCCAATTTTAGGCTGCATGAGTGACCAAGATCCTGATCAACGTCGTGTGGCCACTCTTTGTTTTGCAAAATTGGTTAAACTAATGCCATTAGAAAAAGGTATTGCTGATCCAATTGGTCTCGATGATGACCTAGTTCAAAAGAAACAGGATGAACGTAAATTCCTCGAACAATTACTAGATGGTTCAAAAGTTGAAACCTATCCTCTTCCAATTCGTATCAACACCGAGTTAAGAAAATATCAACAAGATGGTGTTAATTGGTTGGCTTTCTTAAACAAATATAAATTACATGGTATCCTTTGTGACGATATGGGTCTCGGTAAAACTTTACAAACAATTTGTATTATTGCTGGTGATGATTATCATAGACGTGTTAACTACTTAGAAAAGGGTACTCCCGATTTTGCTCCATTACCATCCTTAGTAGTTTGCCCTCCATCGTTAGTTGGTCACTGGTTTTATGAAATCAAGAAGTTTTGTAGTGATGCATCAATGAAACCAATGACCTATATGGGTAATCCAGCAGAACGTCAAGCACAAAGAGCTCGTTTCAAAGACCATAATGTTTTAATTATGTCCTATGACATTATGAGAAATGATATTGACGTACTCTCAGAGATGCACTTTAATTATTGTATTCTCGATGAAGGTCATATCATTAAAAATGCCAAAACCAAACTCACCCAAGCTGCTAAACGTTTACAATCGAATCATCGTCTTATTCTATCTGGTACCCCAATTCAAAACAATGTATTAGAACTTTGGTCTCTCTTTGATTTCCTAATGCCAGGTTTCCTCGGTACCGAGAAATTATTTAACGAACTTTATAGCAAACCAATTTTAGAAAGTAAGGATCCAAAATGTTCCCAAAAAGATCAAGAGGCTGGTGTTTTGGCAATGGAAGCGCTTCATCGTCAAGTTTTACCCTTCCTCTTACGTCGTCTTAAAGAAGATGTATTGGCCGATCTACCACCAAAAATTATTCAAGATCGTTATTGTAACCTATCACCATTACAAATTCGTCTCTATGACTATTTCTCAAAAACCCAATTTAAAGAAAATATTAAAAGTGAGGTCGATGATGAATTGGCCGTCGATGAAGATGAAGAAACTATCAATACCAACGAAAAGAAAAAGAAAAGAGGTAATTCAGGTAATAATGGTGCAACTCATATTTTCCAAGCATTACAATATTTAAGAAAACTTTGTGGACATCCATCATTTGTTTTAAATCCAAATCATCCACAGTATAATACAATCATGAAGGAATTCAGAATGTCACCTCAAGATCTTTTAGACATTGGTCACTCACCAAAACTTGTTTCATTAAAAGAACTTTTATTAGAATGTGGTATAGGTGTATCATCACATCAACAACTAAAATCATCAACATCAAGCACCTCATCAATTATTAAAAATGAAATTGCCAACGAGATTTCAGCAACTACAAACCAACATAGAGTTTTAATCTTTGCACAAATGAAACAGATGTTAGATATTGTAGAAAATGAACTTTTCAAGAAACATCTCCCAAGTATTACCTATCTTCGTATGGATGGTTCAACCGAATCAATGAAAAGACATACAATCGTTAACCAATTCAATTCAGATCCAACTATCGATGTTTTACTTTTAACTACACATGTTGGTGGTTTAGGTCTTAATTTAACTGGTGCTGATACTGTTATATTTTTAGAGCATGATTGGAATCCAATGAAAGATCTTCAAGCTATGGATAGAGCACATCGTATTGGTCAAAAGAAAGTTGTCAATGTATATCGTCTTATTACCACAGGAACATTAGAAGAAAAGATTATGGGTCTTCAAAAATTCAAATTAAATATCGCAAACACTGTTATTAATCAAGATAACTCTTCACTTCAAACAATGTCTACAAATGAACTACTCAACTTGTTTGATTATTCCGACGAACAAAAACAATCAAATGCTAAATCTTCTTCAATCAACGACTATACAAACGAATCCAATATCTCAGACACTGGTGAAGTTAGCACAGGAGCTGGTGGTAATAATGGTGGTAAACTTAAAAATATTTTAGATTCACTTGGCGAACTTTGGGACGAATCACAATATACCGAAGAATTTAATTTAACAAACTTTATGAATCAATTAAATTAAAATGCAACTTAATTTAAATTAGAAAAGAAAAAAAAATAATAAAAAAAAAAATAAAAATAAAAATTTTAAAAAAAAAAAATAATTAGATCCCAATTTTTCCAGCTTTTTTTTTTTTTTTTTAAATAAAACAAAATAACAAAAGGGTTTTTTTTTTTTTTTTTTTTTTTTTTTTTTTATTAAATCATCAAATTACAATATTATTTTTTAAATTTTTATTTTTTTTAAAAAATCAATATTAAACTATAATTTTTTATTTTTTTTAAAAAATACTAATCATTTATATCGCACTATTATATAATCATATTGATTTTTATCAACTAAAATATACATAAAGATAAGAGAAAAAAAGAGAAAAAAGTTTTTATGTATGTATTGGTAATTTATGTGAAAAAAAGAAATTGAAATTTTCCATACACCCACATAACAACAAAAAAATTCACATTATAAACCCACCCAAAAAAACTCATTAAAATTTAAATTAGACAGATAAATAAAAAAAAAAAACCATCACTAAATTTTGTTTTTATAAATTTTTTTTTTTTATTTATTTCATTATCTTTTTATTTTTAAATATTTAGAGCTCCTATTTAAGATTTATTTCAATATTTCTAGAAATAAATGTAATAATCCATATAAAAAAAAATTAAAACTATCCAACTAGAAATTCAAATAAAATATTTTCTCCTTTTTCCTTTTATAAGAAAATTTATCTTTTTCTAGCATTAGATTGCAATATAAACAAATTTATTTTTTTTTAATTTTTTTTATTTTTCAAAAATCATTAAACAAATAAACATATCTTTTGAATAAAAATTTAATATATATGTAAATATTTCCACTACTATATAGCATTCAATTAAAATTTCTTTATAAAAAATATTTATAATAATAATTTAAAAGCAGTATAAAATTCACAATATAGAATCATAAAGATCCACACAATAAATCTAATATTTTTTCATAGAATTAATGTGTTTGTGCACAAATCTTTTTCATTGTTTATTTAATTTTATTCATTTTAAAAAAGAAACACAATCCAAATTATAATAATTTTTTTCTAAATTCCATCTGTAAAAAGTAAAATATAATATTATTTTATACCACACAAAAATTAAAATGCCATTTTATTGTTTCATAAAATCTATCAAATTAAATTCCTCGTCATCCTTCTTCAAAACCATTTTATTTTCACCCATTTCTAAACCATTAATGGAGCCAAATGTTGATACCATTATTTTTATTTTATTTAATTTATTAATTAATTTAAATTTAGTTTAATTAAATTTAAATTTTGTAAAATTAAATTAACTAATTCAATTTAAATTGTTATTTTAATGGTTACTTTTTTTTTTTTTTTTTTTTTGTTTTATAAACATTTTCGAAGCTCAATAATTATTTAATTTGTAAAAACTTTTTTTTTTTACACTTTTTTTTTATATATAACCCAATCAAATTTTAAATATCAATTAAAAATAATTTTAATTTTTTTATATAAACAAATAATTTAAATTGTAATATATTTGTTCCTTCATAGTTTTCTTTCAAATAAAAACTATCTTATTCTTTTCTCCATCACTTGATAAGGGGTGATTTTTTAAAACAACCTAAAAATAACACCTAAATATTTTTTTTTTTTTTCTTTATTTTTTTATTTTTTTTTTCCATTTATCATAATTAAAAACACAAAAGGCACACTCATTGATTTTTTTATACAGAAAAATTATTTTTTAAAAAAAAAAATTAAAAAAAATAATTATAAAAAAAAAAAAAATTAAAAAAAATTAAAAAAAAAAAAAAAAAAAAACGTGTATCGAAATTTTGTTTTTTTTTTTAGTGTGTAATAAATAAAATAATAATAAATAAATAACAAATAATAATTATAGTATTATTTACAATAATAATAATAATTAAATAATAAAAAATTACATTTATTTATTTCAGATAGAAAATTTATATTTTTTTAAAAAAAATAAAACTTTTAAAAAAATTTAATATATTTTTATTTGTACCCACATTTTCACACACCATAACAACAATACAATTGTTTAGAGAATTAATTAATTAATTTAAAATATTTCATTTTATAAATTAAAGTTAGAATTTAGAATAAGAATATAGAATAAAAACCATCATCAATATTAATAGTTCAACAAACATAAAATTAATGATTAGAAATTTTTAATCATTTAATAAAAAAAAAAAAAATGAACATTAATAATAACAACAACAACAATAATAATAATCATTATAATAGTAATAATAGTAGTTATTTTAAAAACAATCAACATACAGAAGAATTCACATTCGAAGATATCACATTCGGCGAAAATGGAATAAATAATTTATCATTTATAATGGAAGATTCACCACAAAAGCGTATGATGAATAACAACAGTGGTCATTTCCATGGGGTCATTGGTAGTGGAAATACTCCTAACAACAACAATAACCTCAATATGAATAATATAAATAATGAAAATTTAAATTTTATGAATAACTATATCAATAACAATAGCAACAACAATAATAATTTTATTAATAATTTAAATGGTACATTTGAATCATCACCAAATTTAAAAGGTGTTAAAGCAATTAAAAAAGAAAAGCGTCCAAAATCAGATAAATCAGATAGACATGCAGTATTAATTAGCACAAAAGGAGATAAAATCAATTTAGCAATTTTATTAAAACAATTAGAAGAGTGTGGTCCAGTTAGAGCTCACCATTTTAGAGAAAGACAAAATTTTGGTTTCGTACAATTTTTAGATAGTGATAGTGCAGATAATGCTATAGAGAAATTAAATCTAAGAGATATCGATGGTCAAATTATAACAGTTCAACGTATCAAGCGTATTACACCAGGTAAAGATCCGCGTATAGCATCTGTAGGCTCACCTCAATGCAGTTCCCTACCAACTCAATTACCATCAATGATCGAAAATAAACCAGACAGTACTTTAGTATTAAAAAATTTACCATTCAATTTAAGACAACTCCAATTACAAGAGATTCTCGAAGGAATTAATCCATCTGCCCCACAATCTGTAAACTTTCATTACGATAATATTGGCGTTTTTCGTGGTATGGCCTTTGTAAAATATAGATTGGTTGAAGATGCCGTTAAAGTTTATGAGGCTCTTAATGGTGCTGATGTTCATGGTCGTAGAGTACGTTTGGAATACAAAAGAAAAGTTTCAAAGAGCGCAGAAATCCCACAAGAGGTTTTAGAAGATGAACAATTACGTGTAGTATGGGAACAATTAAAGGAGTTTAAAGAGGATCCAAATTCAACAGAAATGAACTTCAGTTCTTTTACTGGTGTACAAAGAATGTATATTCATAACATGGCCGAAAAATTAAAATTATCACATACTTCTGCTGGTGAGGAGTCGACTAGATCAATCGTTATCACAAATAAAAAGCCAGCTCTAGTTGGTACACCAAGTCAAGACCCACAATTTCTTTCAACTTCACCACCAATCGGTAACAGTATCGGTAGTATTGGCAGTGGTATTATTGGTGCCTCAAATAATAATAATAATAGTGGAAATGGTAATTTACTTGGTGGTTCAACATCATCTTATACTATTGGTGGTCCATCAAGTTTAAATTCAATGACATCAACTTTAAATAATTTAGGTAGTTATGGTGGTTTATCAACTACTCCACCACAATTAACAACATCAAATTTAATTTCACCATCAAATGATAATATTTCAACTCAACAACAACAACAACAACACCAACAACAACAACAACATCAATTTAATAGTACAATAGGTTTTAAGATTCCATCATCAAATAATTCAACATCAAATGTTTCAATTCCAAAAAGTCATATAGGTTTTAATATAGCAAATACAAATAGCAATAATAATAATAGCGCAAATGGTTTTATAACACCACCATCCACAACACCAACCAACTCTTTAGCTAGCAACAGTGGAAATGGATTTTTATCTCATTTTAGCGACTCTAAAATTGGTACATCTTGGGAAAATAAATCAATTCATTCAACCACACCTCCATCAAATATAAACAACAACAATAGTAACGGTAACAACACAGCTACACCAACAGCAAGTTTTTTAACAATAAAAGGATTCAGAGATAGATCCTATTCAGCATCAGCTTTATCATCAGATATCGATCTTTCATCTTCACCCAATTGGAGAACATCAAATATAAATTCATCATTTGGTTTAATTGGTTCAAATTCCACAAACAATAATAGCAATAATAACAATAGTTTAGGTGGAATTTATTTAAATAGTGTTAATAGTAGTAATAATATAAATAATAGTAATATAAATAATATAAACAATCATATCATCAAAAATAATAATAATCATATAAATAATAGTCATATTTTATCTCCTTCTTCATCATTTTCATCTCCTTCATATAATAGTCCAATCGCTAATAATAGTGGTATTAATAGCGGTAATGGTATTTTAATTAGTCAAAATAATAGTTTAAATAGTTTGGGTACAAGTAATGGTATTTTTATACCAAGCCCACCTAATAATAGTAATATAATAAATAATAGCAGTATTAATTTTAGTGGTTCAAATGGCTCAAATAGTTTCAATTCGCCAATTTTACGCCAACCTAAAGGTCCAGATGGCACCAAGGGTTTTTCTGATGGTTATAAAGCAACAAGAAAATTAGGTCAAAGTCCAGTTACTTCATCAATACTCAATATCCAATAATAATAATTAATTCTTTTACAACTCGGTAATCAACTTAAAAATATTTTTGAATAATTTTTAAAAATATTTATTTATATACACTCTATTTTAATTAATAAATAAAATTAAAAATAAAAATAAAAAAAATAAAAAAAAATAATATAATAAAGAAAAAGAAATTAAAAATTAATTTATTTATTAGTTTTTTTTTTCACCCTATATATTTATAAATTCTAAAATTATATCAATCATATAATTAATTAATTTATTAATTTATTTATATAACAAAAATAAACCTTATTTTTTTTTACCTTTTTTTTTTTTTTTTTTTAAAATTTTTATAATTTTTTAATTTTTATTTTTATTTTTTAAATTTTTAATTTTTAGCAAAGAAAAAAAAAGAAAAAATTTAATTATTTATAATTGTTATATTGGGTGTAATACTATATTTGTGTATGGTTTTTTATTTATAAATATTAATAATATATATAGTTTAATAATAGTAAATAAAAATAATATAGTTAAATAATAATAATAAATAAATAAATAAATATATAAATAATTAAATAAAGTTATGAATTTAATTAATATTGTTAATAATATAATTAGTGGTGGTGTAAATCATGGAAGGGCTAGAGTAGAAATACAACCATCTGTTTTAAATTTAAATATAGCAATAGATAAAATAAAAGTTAAAAATTACATTGAGGCAGAGAAATATGCAAGTAAATCATTACTCTTTGACAAGGATAATATAAAAACATACAAGTTAAGAAGTTTAGCAAGGGTAGAGTTGAAAAGATATCAAGACGCTTTGGATGATATAGCTGAAATATTAAATAGAGAGTTCCACAACTGTGAGGCTAAAAATGAACAAACCAGAATTATTGTGTTATTTGAAAACCAGAGAAAGTTCAATTTGCAAATCCCCAAAGATCCAGATCAAGACACTAGAGATCAATTCCTAGAGCCATTCAAATACTTATTCCTAGATAATGACATTGAAGAAAAGGAACAGGTTTTAAATTTTTATAATAATAATGTATACTTTTTAAACTATACAAATATTAAAAACTGTATATCAGAAAATAATAATAATGATAGCAATAATAGTAATGATAATGATGAGGATGATGACAATAACAATGGAAACAGTAAAAATAAAAAGAAAAAAAATAAAAATAAAAATAAAAATAATAGCGAAGCAATCCAGAATCAAAGAGAGGGTGATAAAGAAGAATATTTATTTTGGAAGGTGTTTGGGAACACTTATATATTAAGTGAAATTTTAAATAGAGTCCATAGCAGAGTTTATGAGCTGCCATCTATATCAGACTATAAATTTGGTTACCGTAGAAAGTTTTCAACAATTACATCGGTTGCCTGGATGGTGGAGCATAATGTGTGGGAGTTGCTAAAATATAAACTAAAGGTAAATGAAAAGCTACACTTTGGCAATGTAAATGAATTTGAAGGCTGGATCGATTCGGTGTATGACAAGGAGATACTGTCATTGGTTTTAAAGAAAGTTAGTCATTTCAACAAAGATCATTTGTTCCAGAAGGCTATTCAAGGTCCAAACTATTCACTCTTAGATGTCTTATTTGATGAATATCATTTAAAGCTATCTGAAAACCATTTCAAGAAACTGTTCACTCTTTCAAAGATCCCTGTTCTCGATTATATCGTAAAGAAAATTGAAAATCAAAGAAAGTGCAACACAATGGAGGATTTAATTGACATCTCTTTTAAGCAGAAGCTTTTAGAATTCACCATTTTAAACAGTCAATCACTAACAGAAGCATTGGAGTACCTTTTCCAATATCCACATTATTTCATCGATTACACAACTCCAATTAAAATTGACTACTATAGGTTTAGAAGAATCGAGTCTGAAGATATTAAAGAGAAAATAGTCAGCATGGATAATGTAGAACTTGTAGATATTGTATTTTTGTTTCCATCATCATGGGATAGCATACCATCGTTAGTTAGACAGATTTCGAATCATATCAGAATACTTTATAAATATTTACTTAAAGAATCAGAAGAGGGAATAGATCTGGCGATAAACACCACCATAATACCTACAGAGAATGAAGAACGAGTTAAAGAATTAATTTTATTATTGATGGTATCGTCGATGGAGGTCAAGTACGTTAAACCATATTTGGATGGTTTATGCGATTACTTAACTTGCTATTTCAACAAATTTAACTGCTTTCTTTGGAACTTTGTTCTTTTCGGTAAATACAAATTTAATGAATCAGATCTATTCAGTAATTATAATGTTGGAATTTTAAGAAAAATTATTCAAGTAAAGAATGGAGAAACGCCAATTTCTACAAGTTGCTTTTCATCAGAAAAACCTATAGATAACGCTAAGGCAGTAGAGTTTTATCAATTTCTTTTTCAAAATAACAATTTAAGCCAATTCTCAAATTTATCACCCAATTTACGTCAGTTTTATAATAATATTTATCAAAACTCCACCACTCAATGTTTTAAACAAATTGTTTCAACAGCTTTGGATCAAGTCGAAAATTTCATTAAATATACTGATGTCTTTCATTTTGAAAAAGAAAGGTTTTTAATCGATAGGATGTCAGAAAGGGACCCATCGTATTTTGTAAAGAACAAAAAAGAATTTAACTATGCAAATAAGATAGGGGATAAAAAGTCGATCGATCTACTCTTAGATTACAGTTTTTACTATTTAAATGTAGAAAAGTACCATTTGCTCAGGTTCGGTTCAATTCAACTTATCAATTATTTCTGTGAAAAGCACTCAGAGAAGCCAGGCCTTGAAAGTATTAATCCAACACCATTTTTTATGGTTTTTTATCAAATTAACATCTGTAACTTAACTTTTAAAGAATTAATGAAAAACTGTAAAGTAAAATACTCTAGTAGTGGTTTAAATGAAAGAGGGGTAACAGAGATATTTAGCAATTACCAATATGCAACCAATTATAAGTACCTCAGCGAAGCAGAGTATTACTCACTTCTTAAATTCTTTTTCTACAACCATACCATCAAAATCAACTATAGCAAATATCCAAACCGAAGTGTTAGTTTCTTTTTGGAGGCACTCACCGATATGAACTATTTAAAAACAAAGCAAATATTTGACCAGTTTTCAGTAGAACCGGATATTTTTTTAGAGATACTCGATGACAGCAAATTCGTTTTCAACAGAGAATACGATTTAAACACATTTTGCTTTAAAGGTATTTCATGTAACGAACCAATTCAATTGCTTTACCATATACTCAACAAACCAAGACACTATAATAATACCTTTAACAACACCGTATATCTGCTCCATCGTATCATACTTCAAACTTCAGATGTTACAATCAAAAAGGTTTCAGAAATTAATTTCCTCTTGGATCGTTACTCAATGAATCAAAGCGGTTTCCATGATTTCTTAACTACATTCCTCCATTTACACATCAAATCACCAAGACTATCAAAATATATTATGACAAAAATGAATTTCTTTAAGGTTACACCAAGCTTTTATAAATATTTAGAAAATCAATTTAGAGAACTCAATGCTTGTATATCATACGATGACCCAGAGCAAATGGCCTGTATCAAGTTTTTCAGAAACTATGTCAACGATCAACACTTCCCAATAAAGAAGATATTAAACTCAGATGTTCAACAATTGTTCTTTGCTCTCCATGATAGATTAACGGTTCGATATATTATTGACCACCGAAAAACTAGAGAGGAAGAAGAGCTAATTTACCACAATGATTTGGAATATCTAGTTGATGTATACGATGTAGATTCTCTCAAGATCCTATTAGTCCGATACAATTTTACCGATGTCACAAATAAATCTTTAAATACAAAAATTAAATCAATTATCGATTTTAATTTTTTAAAAAATATTAAAGATGAAAAGTATGAAAATTTAAAAAAGAAAAAGAAACAAACAAAATAAACTAATTTATATAATTATATAAATTATTGTTGTAGTAATAAAATTTAAATTGTTTAAACTATTTATTTAAAATTTAAAATTCACCACCACTTGCGGATATAACTGATGCTTCGTCCCATGGACCATTAATTTCGCTAAAAAATAATAAAAAAAACAATATTAGTAAGAATACGCTCAATTATAAAAAAATTAATAGTTATGGTTATATGATATATACTTTTTATATTTTTGAATCCATATTAACCATAATGGACAAACAAAGGTAATGGTACATATGATACCCATATAGATTAATGCTAAAAGTTTGCTCATGCCCAATAATAATAAACTGCATGTAATGCATAGTATGATTGTTAAAACAACATGTAACTCTACGGAGTGTCTCTTTAAATGATGTCTGAAAATTGGAAATAATGCAAATATTTCGATGGCATATGAAATTAAAACAAATACATGGATATTTGATGGTAATCTAGATCCTAATAAAACTGATGCAAAAATTGCTGCATTTAATGAAACTGGTGCTGAAAATCTAAAAATTATAAAATACAATTAGTACACTATTTTAATGAAACGACCTATAGTTTGATGAGATGATAAATTAATATTAATACTACTAACTTTTGTGATTCGTTGTTGGTAAAACCATAGTCGTGGAAAAATAAATGGGCTAATAATAATATAAAAGTAAGTGCCCAAATTGTATCGTCGCTAAATGAGTTGGTTAAAGTTCTTAATACTGGTGATAAACCATAAACTGTACCAAATAATAATATAATATGTAATAAACTTGATCTAATTGATAAAACTAAGTATAAATATAAAAATAGTAAGTATATTTATATATGTTTATATTGTATATATAAATATGTTTTTAATATTACAATTTGAACTTGGGTCAATTATTATAATTGCTATATAACCCAATGTTAAAAATGCACCAGCTGTTCCCAATAAAATTGGTAAACTAAGAGTATGCTTTAAAGAATGAAAGAATATAATCGCGAATAAAATTACACTGGTTATTTGTTGTGAAACTGTAAAACTATCTAAAACTACTGTCCAAAAATCATACTTTATAAAATTTGCATTCTGTACTAATCCAATTAAAAAAGTTTCATCTGTATAATTATCTGGATATGGTTGTTTTTCATATAAATTCTTTTTCCATTTTGATTCATTTGATTGATTTATGTTATTACTATTGCTATTGCTATTACTACCATTACTACTACTACTGCTACTACTACTGCTACTATTGTTATTTGAATTCGTTGTGCTTATATTTAAACTATTTTGATTTATATTACGTTGATTTATTTGGTTGTGCTGGTGTGGACTATTTTTCTTTAATTTATCAATATAGTTATAATTATAATTATAATTGTCATCATCAATATTAAAATATTCATTCATTTTAAATTATTATTATTATTGTTTTATTGTTTTTTATAAAAAAATTTAAAAAAAAAAAAATAAAAAAGGGTGAAATAACAAAATATTAATATAATTTTTTAATTTAATGGTAATTATTTGCTTTACTTACTGATATATCACTTCCACAATAATGACAGGTTGGCGTGTTCATTGTGAGTTTTAATCAAAAAGGAAATTAAAAAACAAAATGGTGTTATGTGTAGTAAAGTGTTGTAAACTAATTTTTATAAAAAAATTTTAAATAATTTTTTTTGAATTTTTTATTTTTAAATTATTTTTTTATTTTTTTTTTTTATTTTTTTTTTTTAGTATTTTTTATTCTAAATAATGATTGGTTTTAATCTAAACTATTTATAGATTTAATGCATTCCTTTAAAATTTTGATTATACTCATTTAATCCAATTCCTTGTTTATTATTGTATCAATTTATAAATAAAAAAAAATAATCAAATAAAAAAAAATAATATTAATATATTGTTATAATATGTGATTCTATATAGTAATTGTTTTTATCATTTTAGTTTTATTACCTGAAAATTTAGAAAATAAATAAAAAAAAATAAAAATAAAAAATATTTAATTATAATTTAAATTTTTTAAAATAAAAAAAAAAAGATTTTTTATTTTTAATTTTTTTAATTTTTTTTTTTAATTTTTTGCCCAAGTTATAAATATACACTTTTCTTTGTTTAATATTAAAAGATGGTATGTATTCATGTTATTATATGGTCATGTATGAACGAAAAACAGCATTAACCAACATTTACATATAAAAATAATAATAGTTTAAATTAGTTAACGATGAAGACTCAAGTACTTCAAAATCATCAATTAAAAGCAATCTTTCATTGAACGATATTGGGAATAGTATTAATAGTTATAATAATAATGAAGTCAAAAAGTGCTCATTGCCTTTAAGAGTTATTGGTGTACAAGAGAATAGTTGCATAGCATTTACACCAGATAATAATAGATTTGCTTTTATTTCAGGAAATGGATCAATATATATAACTAAAGAGAGTGACCATTCATTTGAAATCGAAAATGTTTTAGTTGGCCATACTCATCATGTAAATTGTTTATTATTTCATCCAACACAACCAGTTTTAGTATCTGGTGGTTTTGATGGTATTATTATTTGGGATTATATTAAAGGTTTTATTATTAAAAAGTAAATATTCTAGTAAAAAGAAAAAATCAATTACATAAACATATTAATCATAAATTTTTTTTATTTTTAACACAGAATTGGTACTCATAAAGATCAAGATTCACATGATTCTAAAGTTGAAACTTTAACATGGTTATACGATGGTACCTCATTAGCTAGTGGTTCAAAAGATTCAACAATCAAAATTTGGGATTTTATTAAAGGCGATTATCATTTATTAGAAACTATTTCAGCACACAAAGCACCAGTTACATGTTTTAATTTTTGCAAGAATAGTGGTTTATTAGCAAGTGCAGGTAGAGATTCATCAGTTAAAGTTTGGGATGTTTCAACTTTGCAACCAGAGCAAAGATCAAAAAGATCAGATGATTCCTCCATTAAAGTAGCTTTATATTGTACATTAGATGGTCATATGGGTGATGTAGTATCGATGGTATTCAACAAAGATGGTAGCATGTTGTTTTCAGGTGCTAGAGATAATGAAATCAAAGTTTGGGATGTAAAAAAGCAAGAAGAAATTCGTTCAATTAAATTTAATAAAGGTGAAGTCACAAGTATGGAACTTTTATCAAAGGATTCAATTTTACTCACCTCATCAATCGATGGATCTATTAAATCTATAAAGTTAGCAAAGGCAACCTCAGTTGGAGTTAATGATGTATTACAAATCGAAGAGTTAGCAAAAGAAGCCCAAATTATTGAAAACAATGCAATTTCTGGTAACACCCTATCCTTGGGTCCAAGTTCGATTAGTATCGATGATATTGGTCTCGGTGATCTCTCAATTGGTTTAGATAATGAAAAAGATAAAATCCTCTATTCTTACGAGCCTTATGACAGTGTTGGTATCTCATCAATGTGTATTAGTCAAAACGGTGCCTTCATGGCCACATCATCAGATAGATCAGTTAGAATTTGGAAACTTTTACCAAACAACTACACCGACAAACCAACATTGTTCCACGAGTTTGTTGGTCATAGAGGACCCGTAAATTCAGTATTCCTCTTAGCAAATTCAGAACTATTAATTAGTGGAAGTACAGATTACAACATTTTCATCTACAACCTAAAGACAATGAGAAGAGAAGCAGTATTCAATTTTGAAGGATCAGTTTATACACTCTGTGTTGCAAAAAAAGATAATCAAACCATAGTATTTGTAGGTGGCAATCATTATGACATTAAAGGCTATTGTATACAATCAAATGAAAACGAGCAACTAATGCGTGAAGTTATACGTTTCTCTGGACACAGTGGTAAAGTTCAAGCAGTTGCTATTAGTCCAGACTCAACATTTATGGTTAGTGGTGGTCATGATTTTGATATATTGGTTTGGCAAATTAAAATTCCATATCATTATCGTGGTGGTGATGAACATAATCAACTTCAAAAACCATTAAACAAACATTCATTCCATAAAGGTCATATCACATCACTCTCATTTAACCACAACGGTAAATATTTAGCATCATGTGCAACTGATCATTCAATAGTTGTCTGGGAATGCTCTTCTTCAAATAAAAAGATCTCTCGTTTCATCACAATTGAACAGGCACACCAAAGTGTAGTTTCATCAGTCGCATTTGGTTCAAATCAATCACAACAATACTTTTTCTCTGCCTCATGGGATGGAATCATCAAGGTATGGGATCTTAGCAACCCAAAGAAAACATCTAAATCAATTAATGATTTCAAAGCCCATAACTCCCGTATATCTTCTATCAAAGTTAGTGACGATGGTGAACTTTTAATTGCCGCTTTTTCAGATGGTCATTTGAAAACATTTTCAACTTTAAGACCATGGAACTTAGTTGCCGAATATACACCAAACGACAACACAAGTTGCAATTGTATTTCTTCAAATTCAAGTATTATTGTTTCAGGTAGTGACAATGGTATGATTAGATGCTGGCCCATAAATATAGGCAACAACAATGACAATAACTAAACAACAAAATATAATAATCTTTTTTTTTTTTTTTTTTTTTTTTAGTTTCTTTTTTTTAAATAATTTTTTTTATTTTATATATTTAAAAAACTATAAATAAAATAATATTACTTTTTTCTTTTTAAAAAAAAAAATAATAATTTTTATTGTTGTTGGGTTAATAAATAATAATACAATTGGTCTTGGACTTGTATGTAACTTTGATTTGTTTTTTTTTTTTCAATTGATATTTTTTTTTCTTTAGGCATGCATATATTCAGGGATAACTTCACATTGATTTGTTTTTAAATTACAGTCAGTATTACCCTGTGGACATATATAAACTATACCTGATAGATATTTTAGGTTTGGATCACTTTCTCCTTTGCTACTATGATTGCAGAATGTTTCATTTTCAATTAAACATATTGGACAACATAATGTTGCTTTATAACCCTTTCCTTTTGTACTTTGATGATCTAAATAACGACCTAATGGACGATGACCCCAAATACAATGATTTTTTAAAACTGGATTTGGACATTTTACATTGTAGCATTCATCATGTAAACCATCTATTTCATCTGTTTCTAAAATATCCCCTTTTATAATACAACTATTAAATAAAACTATTAAAACTATAAAGATTATTAATTTTAAATTTATTTTCATCTTTTATAAATCTTTGATAAAAAAAAAACTAATTGAAAAAATTTTAAAATTAAATGATATTGATTATGATGATGGTGATTATAGTGATTATGATGAAGAATGATGATGTATTATTTATTATAATAAAAATATTAGTTAATGTATTTTTTAAAATAACTTTAATAAATTAAATAAAATAAAAAATATAAAAAATTTATAAAATTGAAATTTTTATTTAAAAAATACTAATATTATCTATTGTTTTTTTTTTTTAAATACAAATATAAATAAAAATAAAACCAAATTATTATTTTATTTCTTTATAATTAAATTTAAATTATAAATTAATATATATAAAATAAAATAAAAAATAAATTTAATAAAAATTATTATAAATATCTTTTAAAAAAAATTTTTTTATCAATTAAAATGTAATTTCTTTTTTTGTTTAATCAAAGTTGTTGTTTTAACTAAATTGTATATTTTTATGTAAAGTAGTAAGTTGTGGGTAATGTGGATTATAAATTTATAAGTATACTTTAAATTGTTGTTATAATTTAAATATATATTTAAATTGAATATTCTTTTTCTTTTTTTTTATTTTTTTTTTTTATAGATCAGATATTAAAAAAAAATATTAACTTATGATTTTCTATTAGTAAATAAAATAAAATGATGATTTTAAATAAATATAACTAATATAATATATAATTTTATGTTTGTTTTTTCCCTATTGTTGTTTTTTTTTTTTTTCTTTTAGATTGTGAAACATTGTATTTTTTTTTGGATAGAAGTTAACTGCATAAAACCAATACAGTAGGATACCTTTTTTTAATTTATTTTATTTTTATAAAAAAACATTATTATTTTATTTTTTTTTGTTTTATTTTATTTTATTTTGTTTAGTTTTTTTTTTTTTTTTTTTTTTTTTTGTTCCCATTTATTTAACATTCACACAAGACAATCAAACTATTTTTAAAAGTTCAATGATTTTTTTAAATTAAAATATTAATATTTAAAAAATAATTAAATAATTTTATTAAAGATATAGTATATAAATAAAATATTTATTTATTTAATTGAAAATATAATTAAATAAACAAATAAATATATTAAAAAAAATATATGTTTTATTATTGTAATTAAAGTATTATAATTATTATTATTTTTTATTTTTTTATTATTAATTATTAATTATTTATTATTGGATTTTAATATCTAACCATTGTTTTAAATTCAACAGCTATTTTTAAAATTGCAGGAATAAAACCAGTAAGTGCCCAATCTTTATAAACAAAAATTGCAGAATATTTTCCAAGACTGATTAATACAGGTTTAGAGAAAGGTTTATAGGATTGCATTTTATTTTCAGCTCTATGTTCGATAGCATTTATATTATTTACAACGATACTAGCAGTACATTCGGCAGTTTGTGCTAATTTTTCTTCACGAACATGTAAAACATCACCAGATACAAAAATATTACGATAGTAGGTCAAACCAGACATTTGAAGTTGATCGTTTGCTTTAATATAACCAAATTCAGAGATGGCATCTGGGTAACTATTCTTTATGAAACCTGAATTTGGGATGATACCTGTACAGAGAAAAGCTTGATCGGCTTCAATTTCACTTCCTTGGTCAGTGATAAAAACATTACCACGATGCTCCATAACACGCTCGTTATAGATTAAACGTACACCACGAGATTGTAAAAATTCTTCGGTATAACGAATAGCTTTCTTTGGGAATCGATTCATAAGACGTGATTGAGAATGAACGATAGTGACTTCTTTGCCTCTAAAATGATCGACTATTTCTGCTGCTAACTCTACACCTACAATACCGCCACCAATAATTAATATCTTTTTTAATTTTCTAATGTGATAGTAGTTCTCACGTAATGTATTTGCACGTGCTGATGAAACTACGCTAGATTCCTTAAATGGTGAATTATAACTTGAACCTGAATTAATTACTAAATAGTCAAACTCTACTGTACGATCATCCAATACTACTTCATTTCTTTGAACTCCTAACACTTCTTTTTGAACAACATTTGTATGCTTTAAATAATGTGAATGTAATACCTGAATTCTTCTGACATGAGTTGGTTCGACAATAGTTCTAAGAATACTTGGTGTAAACTCAAAGAAATCTTTTGTATCAATTAATGTTACTTGATAATCATTCTCTAATTTCTGTGCTACAATACTACCTGAAAATCCACCACCAATAATTACAACTTTTTTTCTATCTTCAATTGGTATCTTTATAAAATTTTATACATTAATAAACTATATTTTTATTTATCTATTTAAATAAATTGTATTTTAAAAAAAAACTTACTTTATTAAATAATGCGGAATATATTATATTTTTATATTTTATTATTGTTAAAAATATTTTATATAAACCAAATACAATAGACATTGCATAATGTGCTACAAAAAAAATGATTGGTAATAAAATTGAAATCATTTTATTATTGTATTATTATATTTTATTTATGTTTATATTTATATTAAAAATATTATATATATCTATTTTATAAATAAAATGAGTATTATTATTATAATCAAATTGTTATTTATTTTTGCTGTCGAGTTTCATCTAATATTTAAATTATTTTGTTTTCGTTTCTTTTTAAAGTTATTATATTATTTTAATGTGTAAATATTTTCTATAGTGAAAAAGTGATGAAATATTAGTAAATTATATTTATAAAATAAATATATTGTTATTTTTTAAACGAATATAAATATTTTTTTTAAAAAAAATGATATTTTAAAATAAATAAAAAAATAATAAAAAAAAAAAATATATTTGGGTGTGTTTTACCCCTTTTTCTAAAAATTATTCGAAAAAAACAACACACACTAAACCCCCACCATTATATATATAAGTAAATTAATACATTCATATATATTGAATAACAACATTTTTATACATATATACATTAAGAAATAACACATATTAACATATAAAAACACATACACACAACAACAATCCCCATAGATTCTACATGTTTTAATTTTTATTAATTAGGCAATATTATATTAATATTCAAAATCTACAATTATTTTCTTTTTTTCTTTTTTTCTATTTAAATATATTACAAATTGATGTGATAAGGGGTAATTATTTTCAGCTTGGTATTTTTTTTATTGATTTTTTATTGATTAACCAATGCACCACAAAATAAATCTAATTTTAAAAAAAAAAGCCCTAAATAATCATACCTATTATTTAAATTGCAAACTCCAACTATTGTGTTAATGATATATTAATAAATATATATAAATATATAAATATAATAAAAATAATAAAATTATTTTAAACTCGGTAATAATAATAATATCTAAAAAAAAAAAAAAGAAAGGAAATGAAAAGAAAATAAAATAAAATAAATAAAATCAGTTTTAACTGTAAAGAAAATTGCGCATAGTTTTCAAAATGATTTTAATATTTTTGTTTTTTTTTTTTATTTTTTTTATTTTTTTTATTTATTTTTTTTTTTAAATTGTTATTATTTTTAAATTGTTATTATTTTTAAATATTTTTTTTTCTCTTCAACTATTTTTTTTTTATAATTATCAAATATTAGATTTTTTTTATATCATTATCAAATCGTAATAAGTTAGTTTGGCCATTTATACTTTTAAATGATGTTTAAATTAAAGACAAAAAAAAAAAATATATAATGGTCCTATAATTTCCCAATTTTGGGATTTAATAACCGAATGAATTTTTTAATTTTTTTTAAATTTTTATATTTTTTTTATAATTTATTAATTAATAAATTAAACCAAAATAATTAGTTTTTTTTCATTCATTTCATTCATTAAAATAGATAAACCCTAGTTCATTATCTCTTTTTACTTTTTTTTTTTTTTTTGTAATTTTTTTTTTTATTTTTCAATTTAAAATTTTTTTAATTTAATTTAAATCTATTTTCAAATTTTTTTTTTACAAAAAATTTTAATAACACAATATTACAAAGATGTCAGAGAATGAACAAAAACAGTCACAACAAGAGTTAAAAACAAAACCAACTAGTTTTACAAATAATAATTTTTCAAAAGGTGAGGAAGTCTCAATTAGAATAGGTACAGGTATTAATATTGCAGGTAAAGCATGGGGCCCAAAAGATTCAAATAAAAAGATTTTGGGTAAGTTTTAATAATTATTAATCATCATCGTTATCATCATTTAATTAATTAATTGTTCATTGTTATTATTTTTTAGCATTACATGGTTGGTTAGATAATGCAAATACTTTTGACTTTTTAGCACCAGTAATGGCAGATCAAGGTTATAGAATTATTTGTATTGATTTTATTGGTCATGGTTTATCACCACATAAACCATCATGGTGTAATTTATACTATACTGATTATATTACTCAAGTTTTAGATGTTGCTGAAGCACTTCAATGGAAAACTTTTACCATTATGGGTCATAGGTAAATTAAAAGATTAATAATAATAATAATGGGTTAAATACAATTATAATTATAAATATTAACATAGATTATTTTTAGTATGGGAGCAGGTATTGCATCTATTTTAGCAGCAACCATGTCACATTTAGTTGAGAGAATTATATGTTTAGATTTTATAGGTATACTTTCAAAAGAAGTTGATCAAGTTAAAGCAATTCAATTTGCAATGCAAACTCGTTCATCAATTAACCAAAGAAAACCAAATCTTTATTCAAATAAACAGGATATCTTTGATAAGTTAAAATCAAATAATCCATGGATTGCAGATAACGCAGCTAATCGTCTTTTAGAGAGATCCATTGAATCCGTAATTTCAAATGATGGTGAGCAAATGTATAAACTTCGTCATGATCCACGTCTAGTTGGTCCATCCATTTTCATCATGAGAGAAGCCGAGGTATTGCTTATGTTGGATGAAATTAAATGCCCAGTCTTGGTATGTTGGGCAGATGTAACCAAACAACAAATGCTTATCAATCGTAACTGGACCCAAGTTATGGAAACAAGAATGAAGCATATTAAAAATTTATCACAGGTTATAGTCAAGGGTAGTCATCATTTCCACATGGAAAACATTGATGCTTTCTCATCAAACATTTTAGAGTTTTTAGAAAAGGATCAAGATATTTCATCTTTTGAACCACAAACAAATGCACCAAATCAAAAGGAACAACAACAACTTCAAAAACCAGATAACCACAATCAAATTGTTGAAAAGTCAAGTCCACAATTAGAAGGTAATAATACAAGTGCAAATACAGAAGGTCATCAATATTCAAAATTGTAAAAATTATTTTAACTTTAAAAAAACAAAAAAAAAAAAACAAAATCGATTAAATTTTATTTATTATTTTTTAATAATAAATACTATTTTAAAATTATATATTTTATTTATTTATTTATTATATAAAACCTATTGTTTTTTTAATTATATTAATAATATAATCATATTCTATCTACTTATAATTTAACTAACTTTATTTCTTTTTCTTTTTTCTATTTCTTTTCTAGATTTAAATATATAAATACGGATTAATAAACAATATAAATAAAGAATAATTTATTTTAAGTTTGCATAAATAACTACCCTCTTTCTTTTTTCTTTTTCTTCTTATTTCTTATTTCTTTTTTCCCTTTAAACTAAAGACTTGACAATCATTTTTATTGCCATTTTTTTACTTGTAAATAATAATAATAATAAATAAAAATTTAAAAAAATATTTTATAAATAGTAACAATGATAGTGGTTGCACCATATATTTTTATTATATAATTCTAATTTATTAATATCTGTTGAAACATGTTGTATTTAAATTAAAAGCTCACAAAATAACCGCTGCAATCCTTTAATGGAATCACCACATAGATGAAAATTCATAACGATTAATAATAATAATAATATAAAACAATTGGATTAAAAATAAATATTTATTTAAAGTTTTATTTACAATTTATTTATTTTATTTAAACTTTTATACAATTGGGTATGAAAATTTCTTAAAGTATGGTAGTAACAGTGGTGATCTAAAAATAAAAGACCTATTTAATTGGATACAGGGTACTTTTGATATTTTTAATGCTTTTGCTAATATTTCTAATGTTGAGGATGATATTTTATAGTCAGTTAAGGTGATTTTTAGTTGTTTAATGGTGCTGTTTTTAATTAAAATATTGGTAAGGTCAGATACATCGATAGCAATGTTCACAAATTTAAAAGTGTGGTTTATTAAAAGTTTTGATGTTGTAAAGCTGGTGTTGTGTAGTTTGATGTTGGTAATGGTTGGATGTTGTGATTCTATAAATTGGTCCACTTGTTCTTGCGATAGGGTCAGGCATTCAAGTAGATGGATTGTATTTAATGTGGTGTTCTTTGAAATTGAATCAAATAGTTTTGACCAATTATTTATATCACAAATTTGATTTTTTGGTGTTGGTTTTATTGATTTTATAACTAATTTTTCTAATGATGTGGTATTATCTATTAAATAAATTAAATAATTGAAATCTTTTGTTTGTGAACCATCATGAACTATACTAAGTAAATTATTTAATATTATTGGTGATTGTATTATTGGTTTGGTTAAATTTGGAGCATTTAGATATTTAATTGTTGTTGAAATTGGTAATATTGGTCTTGTTCCTTTTGAAGAAATAAATGAATATTCAATTAGGTTACTATTATCTTTTTGATTTAAATTTACAACTTCTATTTCATCATCTTCATCATTATTGGTTATTGTTATATTGTTATTGCTATTATTATTGTTATTATTATAATTAAAATTATTGTCAAAATTTGATTTGATATGTAATACTTTTAAAGATTTACATTGCTGTAATAGGTTTCTAATTAGCTGATATGGAACTTCATTAACCCTAAGATCTAAATATTCTAATATTTGACTATTTGATAAAATTTTAAATATATTTTCAACTTCTAAAGTATGGTTTGAGTTATCACTGTCTTTTTCAAAACTAAAATTTCTAATTGTAATTCTTTTTAATGATTCTAAATTATTTTCGATTAGTTTTGATAAAGCTTCTATTGGTTTTCTATTTATCATGGGATCATCAAAGTTATCTGCAAACACATTAGTTGATTGAGGATGAATAGTTGGGGAGCCAGTGTTACCATCTAGCGGAGGTGTTTGGGATTGTGATACTGTTGGGTCAAGTACTATTATATCTCTGAAATTAATTTCTTTAAATTTGTTTTTGCATTCAAACGGTAGGCGGAATCTATAGTCTGATAGTGATAGTCTTGTAATTGATGGATGAGATTCAATTGATTTGCATAGACCTTCGGTTTTAACTAGCCCAATTGTATTTGAATTTCTACTATAAAATGTAATATTTAAACTTTTTATTGTTGCCACTTGAAAAAGGAGTTTTCTTAATGCAGCCATTTCGTCTTGGTTATCAATTTTAATTGTTACATGTTGCAGATTTGAAAAAAAATAAGAAGTTTCATTAATCTTATTGATTACCAGTCTAAAATAGTCGTCAAACCCATAAGAGAGAAATCCTAAATGATAACAAAGCGGCGCATACCCACGAGTGTTGGGAGGTGACCTCCATAACAAAGATAGTGAGTCTGATTCGGCTTTTGCAATAATATTTTTGTGATAAATATCCGAAACTATAATTGAAAGTTTTTCCAATTCGATTTGATTATTGAATTCCATTAGTTCCTTACTTATACCAAATCTAATTATAGGCGGTATTAATGTTTCGTGACCAATGATATGATAAAAGGGATAGTCTAAAGAAGGTATTATATTCTTTGCCCATAATTTGCATACCAAAGATAGTCTTATAACTTTATCTATATTATTATCTTTATACTTCATAGAATACTGATTTGATAGTTGCCCAAGTTTATATCCTTCATATTCGTTTATGTCATATTTTCCTATAAGAAAATATTGTAATATTTTTTTAATTATTATATTTGATAATTTTATTTTATTTTTATTATTTTTATTTATAATATTATTATTGTTATTATTATCTCTATTCATTTATACAATATAATTTTAATGTTTTTATTTTTTTATTTTTTTATTGGTTTATATAAATTTGCTATTTAGGACACGTGTCGTAGATTTATCATATAATGACTAAGCAAAGTTATAACTTCAAAAATAATAAAATAAAAAATTTATAAAAAAAAATGAAAAATAAAAAAATGAAAAAAATTTAATTTTTTTTAAATTAATTTAATTTATTTAAAATCTTTAAAATTATTTTTATTTAAAAAGTTATTAATTTAGTAAAAATAGTAAAGAGAATAGAATTGACATTAAAAGACCAATATTTAAAGAAATAGTGGATGCACTACCTGGAGCAGGAGTACCGGCCATATAACAAGTTACATTGAAATTGGAATTTACTACAACAGCTTCGTTTTCTTTTTTACATACAAATGCATCGGATGAAATTGGAGTTCTTTCACAAGTATTATCGTCGTTTGAATAGAAATTAAATGTGTATCCATTTTCAACTAATGGTTGTGTTTGCTTTACAATTATTACATTACCACCACAAGTCTTTTTACAAACTTCGTTAATATTTATATTGACACCACCTACGCCGCATTGGGCTCCATTAGTACCAAAAACATGGAAATAGGACCAATTGTTTTCTGCCAATGCTGAATATACGCAATTAGAAATTAAAAAAACAATTAATATTAAACTTAATTTCATTATTATATAAACTTTAAATATTTATTTTTTATTATTAAAAAAAAAAAATAAACAAAAAGAGTATTTACTTTATTTATACCCAAAAAAAAAAAATATTAAAATTAATAATTAAAAAATATTATTTTTATTTCTACTATTTAATAAAATTCTAATATTTGAAATGCTTCAATTTACAAACTGAGGATAGTTATTGTTTAAAATAATAGCCCATAAAAAAACACCCTTATGTTTATTGAATTTGTTTTGTGTGTCATTATAATGAATGAAAAAAAATAAAAATAAAAAAATAAAAAAAAATAAATTTTATTTGCATATCCCCACACCTTTTCATTTATTGTAATTGTCATTGAAACCAATAATTGTTACTTGAATATTTGAGGAATTAGACACTATTATTTTTTATAGTTTTCATTTAAAAAATATTATTTTGGCTTTTTAATTGTTTGATTTATAAAATCTGATGTTTTATATTAAATTAAAATTATGTTTCTTTTTGATTTATTCGGATATTAATATGAAATGAAAAAATCTTAATAAATAAAAATTAAAAAAAATAAATAATTAAAAAAATAAAATTTTTTTTTTTTTTTTTTTTTTTTTCATACATTAACACATAAATTTTTTTTTTATTAAAATTTTCATTTATCAAAAAAATAAATAAAGGTCAATGGCTGATAGTATCGCTATTAGCCTCAAGGGTGTAACAAGAGGGTATGGTAAAACAAAAGTGATTGAAAATTTGGATCTTGAAATAAAGAAAGGTTCAATTAATTCTCTCATTGGGGCATCAGGTTCGGGAAAAACCACTATACTTAGGGTATGTTATAAATTTTTTTATTATTATATATTTATATATTCTAATATCATAAAAAATATAGACAATTTTGGGTAGATTAGTTCCCGATGAAGGAGAAGTTTTATTATTTGGTAGAAAACCTTTCGATAGTGGTTGTGACCATGGTAGATTAATAGGATATGCACCACAAGAGAATGCATTATATTTAGATTTATCAATAGATAATACATTGAAATTCTTTTCAAATATTCATAAAATGTCAAATGAAGACTATTTAAAAAGAAGAGATGAGTTGGTAAAGTTATTAGATTTACCACCAGTATCAAGAATTGTTGGTACTTTAAGTGGTGGTCAAAAAAGAAGAGTTTCATTGGCGGGTAAATTCATAAAAAAAAAAAAAGAAACCATTAAATTTTCTAAATACTTACCTTTTTTAAAATTTTTTTTTTTAAATATCTGAAATTATAGCTGCACTTTTACATTCACCTCAATTATTAATTTGTGATGAACCAACTGTTGGTGTTGATGTAAGTAAAGATTATTATTAATAAAATAAAATAAAAAAAGCTAACATTTTTTTTCAAAGGTTATGGTATCAAAAGGAATTTGGGATCACATGAATGAATTAGCAAAAAGTGGTGTTACCATCATTATTACAACCCATTATATAGAAGAGGCAAGACAATCAGATAAAGTTTTCTTATTAAGAAATGGAAAAATTTTAGAGAATGGACCACCACAGCATTTAATCGATAAATATGATTGTAGATCATTAGAAGAGGTATTTTTACAACTATGTAAAGCCGATGATACCGAGTCATTAAATTTAGTTAGAACAAAAAACAATTTGTTGCGATCAAGTGAATATCAAACTCCCCAGCAAATCATTAACAATGACGATTGTATTGAAGATATTATTATAGATTCAAACTACAGTATCAAAGAAAGCTCACCATTATTAGGTATTTCATCGAGTGGTTCTCAAAATTTCAATGGTGGTGCAGGTTCCCATGGATTTTTTTCAAATTTTTTAAAAAATATAAAACAAGCATTTGCAATTGGTAAAAGAAAATTCACTCAAATTTATAGAAATAAAGTTGTTTTAAGCTTTGAGTTATTGGTAAGTTTTGATATAATTCTGTGTTATATAGTCATCTATTTTATATTTAATATTAATTTATTTTTATTATTTTTCTAATAGTCCCCAACACTTCAAATTGTATTATACTTTTTAGCAATCGGTGGTACTCCAAAAAATTTAAATTTTGGGTTAGTAAATTTAGATACTGGATCAATTGGTTCACTCTATGTCAATAGTTTACAAGCCAGTGGTATTTTTAATTTCCATAATTATAATAATACAAACGATGCAATCGAGCAAATTAAAAATGGTAATTCATTTGGGTGTCTTTATATTCCAAACAACTTTACAATGTCGCTGATCGACAAGCTTAGTAACCCAGGAGGAGATGATCCAAATTGGCAAATTGGTTTGTATATGGATTATACAAACTATCAAATTACATTATTGGTAGAGCAGCAATTAGAACTATCATTCGAATCATTGGCAGAACAATTTAACATCACTTTAAATCCTATCCATATTGAACCTGCTGTGTATGGGGATCTCTCTGCAAAGTTTATTTGGTTTTTGGCTCCTGGGATGGTTGGTCTAATTACTTTTGCTCATTCAATAGCTATTACATCAGTTAGTTTTGTTCGGGAAAAAATAGATGGTAGTTTAGATCGTCTATTTAGCTATGGTGTTAAAACTGGCTCAATTGTATTCGGTCATTTCCTTGGTCATTTACCTCTTCTCTTAATTCAAATTACAGTACTACTACTCATTGCTATCTATGGTTTCAGTATACCAATCAAAGGAAATATTGTGCTGGTCTTCTTGATTACAGTAATATTGGCATTTGTTGGAATGAGTCTTGGTTTAATTATTAGTGCTGTCAGTACTGTAGAAACCGAGGCCATTCAACTTTCTTTGGGTGTTTACTTCCCTACCCTCATTTGCTCTGGTACTTTATGGCCTATCGAATCTATACCACGTTGGTTTGCTTGGTTTCCAAAAATACTTCCAGCCACTTGGGCCGCATCTGCTTTAAGAGATATCATGATTAAAGGTGTATCTTTAACTTATAAAGAAGTTTGGGTTTCATTATTAATTATTATAGCTTGGTTCATAGCATTGTTTACACTTTCTACAATGGTGTTAAACGAAAAAGATAAAAATTTTACTTTTTTTAAATCTAAAAAAAGAAATTAATAAACCTAATTTTAATAATATTTATTAAAATTTTAATTTATGATGGCAAAATTATATAATTTTTCTTTTTTAAAATCTTAAATTTTTTATTTATTTATTTTTTTATTTATATTTATATTTGGTAATTAGATAAAATTTTTATATGTTAATAAAAATTTAAAGTAATGCAAATAATAATGCAACTAATAAAAGGGCAACATTGCAGATAACTGATGAAGCACTACCAGTGGTTGTGGCGGTTGGTGTGACAGTTGGAGAGACGGTTGGATTTGAAGTTGGGGCTGGGGTACCTTGGGTGCTACAAGTGATCTTATAATCACCTACGGTTACTTCATTGGAACTACATGTAAATTGGGATCTATCACCAGCGGAGGTTGCACAAGCACTATCAGTGAACCATTGGATATTGTAAGTTGTTGTGGTTACTTTTGGATATGGGTTAGAGATTTTGAAATAACGTCCACAACCAGCAGTACATGGACCGTTGACAACACCATAGTAGACAATTCCTGAACATGCATTTGCAGCACTTCCTCCTGTAATATTGAAACCATTGTATGTAAATGTTGGGGTTGGTGTAGCGGTATCAATACATTGAGCTGTAAGACCATCAGAAAGTGAAACTGGACCATTTCCAGTAACACATGTAAGACTTTGTGGACCTGGAGCTGGACTATCAGCACAATTGGGTTGGGTGAATCTTGTGAATTCTGTACCGGCAGCATTAATTTTGAAATAGGCACCACAACCTGCTACACAGGTTCCATCAAACTTTACCTCTACACCAGCGGCATCACATCCAGTACCAGAGATAAAAGCTGAAGAATAATCGGCATTGGCTCTTGAAAGGAATATTAAGGCAACAAGTAATACTAAAACTCTCATTTTATTAATTTTTATTAGTTTTTTATAATATATTTAAATAAATGTATATAATTTAAATATTTTTTTTAAATAATGAAAATGAACAAATTTATTTATACCTTGGAAAAAAAAAAAAAAAAAATTAAAAAAAAAAATTAAAAATTAAATAAAATTAAATAAAAATGATTTAAATTACAAAATAATATAGCTACTACATTATAAATGCACTATTATTTTCAATATATTTTTTTATTCAAATCTTTACAAAAAGTTTTACAGACACCTATTATTGTAAAAATTGAAATTAAAAAATTAACACACATAAAAATACAAACTGAACACTCACATTTTTTAAAAAACATAAACAAAAAACTTAAATAATTTAAAAAATAAGACCCCCATTAAGTGTGAATATGTACAAAAAAATAATAAAACAATCGCCACTTTTCTATTTTTATTTTAAGAGGGAAAATAAATAAAAATAAAAATGAAAATGATTTTGATAATGATAGAAAAGAAAAATATATATTCTTGTGGGGGTGGGGGTTATGAATTAAGTTATTTAATACTTGAATAAAAATTTTTACTTTTTACCCCATATCATTCATATAATTTAATTTTTTTTTTTTTTTTTTAAAAATTTAATTTTTTTTTTTTTTTTGGAAACAGGGGTGTTTGGGGGAACTAAATGTGGAGAAATATTAATGATAGCTAGGGTGATAGAATGTGGTAACTATAGTGGAGTGATGTTGTCATGTGATATATAAATTTTTATATTATTGCAATTGATATAATTTATTTTTTTTATTATTGCAATTGATATAATTAATGTTTTTTTTTTTTTTAAATTTAATTTTTTTATATTTAATTTTTTAACCCCAACCACCAAAATTAAAAATAGCACAATGATAATTCTCTTTTTGTATCTATTTTTTTGAAAGGAGTTACAAACAATAGGAAGAAATGAGTGAAATTGATAGAATAAATTAAAAAACAATTAAGAAAAATTAAAAAAAAAATAAATTCAAATAAAATTTCTTTTCATTATTTATCAGGTTCTAAATATATTATTTTAATTGGTGTTTGTATTTAAAGTTAAATTTCCAATAGCCATTCCAATCTAAATCTTGATTGATTTTAATAGAATTGCATACGTAGTATTTTTTAATAAATAAAGAATGAATTTTAAGCGTGTGTTTGTTAACTACCTCAATTTTTTAAGTTGAATTTTTAATATTATATAAAAAATTGATGGTAAGTCAACTTAAAATTAAAAAAATAAAAAATAAAATAAAAACAAATAAATAATTGAATAATTAAATAATAAAATAATAAAACAATATTATAACTCTATTTTTTTTATTTATTATAGCTTAATAATATTATAGTCTTTAATTTATTTATTTATTTTCTAGATAAAAAATAAAAATAGTATAATTTATAAATATATATAAAAATTTATATTAATTTTAAATTTTTTTTTTTTTTTTTTTTTTATTTAGAGTAAAGCAGCAATTAAGGCGGCTAATACAACTGCGAAACTAGCAATAGTGGTAGAGGCTGAACTACTATCGTGTTTTTGTTCGACACAAGTGACTTGAACGGTATTGGTGTTTACTTTAACTGAAACTGGTTTATTAGCATCACAAAGGAAATTTCCAACAAATAAATTATTGGCAACAGCTTTACAGGCAGCATCTGAGAAACCGGTGATAGTGTAGTTATTTACATTGGATGCACTTTTAGTTGGGGCAATTGAATAAGAGTAAACAGTGTTTGATTGGGCACCACATTTTGAATTTGATGTACATGAACCATTGGCTGGGACATTAAAACCGCATTTTTGGGTAGTATCAGTAACGTTGAAACCAGTGAAAGCAGCTGATGAGAGAGCAAAGAAAGCAACAATTAAAAGAATTAAAGATTGAATAAATTTCATTTTTTTTTTTTTGTGTAGTGTGTTTAGATTATTAATATATTTGTTTGATAAGTTTAATAGACTTGTACAAAAAAAAATTTCTATTTATACGAATTATTTACAATTCACCAAAAAAATAAAAAAAAATAAAAATAATTAAATTAAATAAAATAATTTTTCTTTTTCAAAATTTAAAGTTTGTTGCAACATATACAATAAAAATATCATTCCAAAATTTTGTTTTTTAGACTTTAATTTAAGCCACCTAGATAAAAAAAAAAAAATTACTTTTTTTTTTACAAATATTATTAAAAAAAAATTAATTTGCTTATTTTTGTTTAGGTTGCATTTTGTTTGTTGTTGGAGGAAAAAAAAAAAAGTTAAAATTTAAAGAAATCAACCACGTCCATGTATGTAATCTTTTTTTTGAAATGATTTTTTTAATTTTTTTTATGATTTTTTTTTTTTTTTTTATAGGTCACGCAGTCAGTATTAAAGTCTTTTGGTAAATTAAAAACTCATCTAAAAAAATTATAAAGATAACTTATCTTAATAAATAATAAAAGATTGTTATATTATATTAATTTTTTTTTATTTATTTATTTATAATTTTTAATAAATATTTTGAAATATTTAAATCTAAATTATTTATAAAATTAATATTTGAATTAAAACATTGAATTTGTTGTAAATTTTTTGGTAGGGTTGAATATTTTAAAATTGGTGAAGCTTTACCTTGCAATACTAATATTTTTAAATTTTTTGGTAGAGAATTTTCATATGATAAATCTTGATTAAAAGAGCTTCCAAGAGATAAGAAAGTTAAACTGTCGGGTAAGAATTGAGGATTAAATGAATGGTTAAAATTTGAACCAAGTGTTAGACTTAACAATGTATCTGGCAATGCATTTTTTGGTATGACTTGAGTGTAATAATCACCTAGAGTTAATGAGGTTAAATTTTTTGGTAAAGAGTATGGTTGGAATGATACATTATAGTTATCATAAACTTTTAATATCTTTAAAGAAGGTGGTAGTGATTCGGGAAGAATGGCAATAGGTATAGTTGATGTACTAATTGAAAATTCCGAGATGTCTAAATGGGTTAGGCTTCTAGGTAATAAATGCATTGTTGAGTTGTAAAATTGACCAAATTTTAGCTTTGTAATTGAAAGGGGCCAGGAAATTGGAGGATAATCACCCATTGTTAATTCGGTTAGGGTGCTACTAAGAAAAGGTATTCTTTGAGAGTAGTTTTTATTGAAAGAAAGTGATCTAAGGTTTGGAGGCAACGAGTTTAGTCCCAATGGTAAATTAAATCTATTACCAAAATTAATTTTTGTGACACTTGGAGGAATTACATTTGGATGAATATGCTCATTAAAGTTTATAAACTCTAAAGTTTGGCAATATTTTGGTATATCTAAAAGATCTCTTGCTTTCATTACTTTATATTCTAATGTTGTACAATGGTCCAATACTTGATATATTATACCTGAATAGTTTAAATTAAAATACATATGGGTCACTGATTTAGGAATTGTATTATTTTGAATGTTTTGTTGAAAACTGTATCCAAATGATATCAATGTCAAACTGGGTGGAAGTAAACCAGGTAGTATAGGTTGGTTGTACAATGGACCGAATACTATAGTTTTCAGACCCTTGGGGAAAGCGCCCACTGGTATGACTCTATTAAAATTGTTAAACTCGATATGGGTTAATGAACTAGGAAGCATTCTTTCGATTTTATAGTGTTTACATATCCTTGTTGTTATACTTTCTATTAATAGCTTTTCCAAGTTTGACGGTAAACTATATTTGAATAGTTTATTAATTTCACCAGTATTGTGGTTATTAAAATAGGTGTCATCATCTTCAAAAATTTCGTATTCATCATATTCATCATCTTCATTTTCCTCTATTTCTGTGGTACCATTGTTTTCGATTTCGAGAGTTGTATTATGGTCTAAAATTGATAAACTTGATATAAAATTTTTAAACCTATATCTTGATAGATCTTTCATATTTTTGAAATTAAATTTTTTGTTATAGTGAATATTATACAGTCGTAGTGATGATAAAATTTCTTCTCTTAAAACTGAGTTTCTCCATATTTTAAAAAACAATATTGTATTTTGATTATTATTATAATCTATTATCGATTTATTATTTCTGTCACTGTTATTAACATTTATATTTTTTTTATTATTTTCAATTATAATATATAAGCTATAATGTATTTTTAAATTATTAAACTTTAAATGATTTAAACTATTAATTATTTCACAATTATTATTACAAGTACTGTCATTATTACTATTATTGTTATTACAACTATTTATTAAATAATATTCTTCTAATTTTTTAAAATCCTTAATTAAATTTTTAAACTGTATATTATTTAAACCACATATATTCGACTCTATTGTAAAATAGTTTTTATTATTATTTCTATATAAAAAAAATAAATAATTTATTAGTTTAAATATATCTATTTTTTTTATTTTTTTTATTTTTACATTAATTTCTTTAGTTGTAAATAATCTATATAAAACTGATTTATCGATAATATTAATAAGTTGTTTATAAAACTATCGATAAAAGGTACTTCATTTTCATTTTCAAGTACAAAAGATACAATGTTTCTATCCATTACACAAAAAAAAAAAAAATGGATATTTTTAAAAATTTAATTAATTTATAAAAAAATTAATAAAAAAAAAAAATAAAAAAAATTAAAAAATATAAAAAAAAAAAATTATTTTTTATTACAACACACATACATTTTCTTCATTTATTGAATCTTCTTTATCTTGATTGGGTTTGTAAAAGTGTTTATAAAAGATAATATCTTATAAACTAATATATAATTTTTATTTATATTTAGTACAAATTACAGTTTAATTTGATTATTAATAAAATAGGACAATCGTTAGAATACAGTTCCATACAAAAAAATAATAATCAAGATCTAACCAAACTAAAAAAAAAAAGTTAACAAAACAATAAGTAAATATAAAAACAAAGGTTTATGAGATTTCTTTTATTATTTTTATTTTTAAAATTTTTAAAAATAGTTTTTTTTATTATTTTATTTTATATTTTTTAAAGATATTTATTTTATTATTTTAATTATTTATAGCGTTGATTTGGAATTTACTTCCTATTGGTAAATTAATTGGTGAGGTTGTTAAAGAAACATTATCGAATACACCATCTGAAAATAATGTAAAACTGAATTGACCATTATTAGATACCATATTTACTGAAATTAAAGTTGAGTTCCAAGCAATATCAAAAGTTGAGCTATAGTAATTTAGTGATCTAATTTTAAGTGATGTAACTCCATATGGTAATTGAGGATAGAATGTAAGATAATTTGGATGGATTCTAAGACCTCCAAAACCATTAATAACACCTTGAAGGAAACCTCCTGCACCTGTAATAAAATTAGTTGTACCACCACTAAAAATAAAAATTATTATTAATATGGTTTAAAATTTATTATGATAAAATTAAAGTTTGGATTACTTACGTTGGAGTTTCGGTCCAAACTAAAAATGGTTTTTGAGCATTTGCATATGCTTTTGCCCATTCTTTTTGAGCATTTACTAAATCACCAAGCTCCAACCAACCAACAGTATGCATAGAATAGGTCATAGCTGGGCCTTTTGATGTAGTTTTTGATTGATAATATATTAAATCGTTTGTACGTACTTGTTGAGACATATTATACATTAATGGATAACCTAAAAGAACGACATCGGCTTGTTTAATAGTTTCACCACTGTAACCGTCATATTCTGGATGCCATTGTAATTCTTCGTCAAAAAGAACAACCATGTTATCAGCAATGTTTTGCCATTCTTCAACTGGAGCACTTGTATCGCCAACAATAGATGCAGCTTCGATAGCCCATTTTAATGCCATGCTTACTACAACATTGGTATAAACTGAATCATCTACGCCAACTGCATATTCATCAGGTGGAATGATTGTATTAATTGAAAAAGTACCATTTGGATTTGCAACTACTCTACTAGCCCAAAACTCTGCTATTCCTTTGACTGTTTGATAACCAGTTTGGGATAACCATTCTACATCACCAGTTGCATAGAAATATTGTCTAAAAGCAAGAGAAATATCAGCAGTGATATGCTCTTCAAGAACACCAGTAGGAGCATCCAATGGACATGCTTCAGCACCAGTAAATGCTGACTCCCATGGATACATTAAACCGGTTACATTTGGATATACAAGTCTATAAGTTAAGGCCTTGAGATGAGCTTCTTTCATATTATTTACTCTGTATTGTAAGATAGCACCTTTTGCAATTTCTGGTTGTAAAACAATTAGATTTGGATACATCCAAGTTTCGGTATCCCAAAATCCGTGACCATGATAACCATTTGATGACAAACTACCTGGAGATAAACCGAATGGCCAGTCAGCTCTAACCGATGATAAAATATAGTAAAGTGAAGTATTGACTATTTGAGCAAGAGGTAAATTGCCACCAATCTCGATACCTGAATCCCAAACTTGAGCCCATGAATCTTTATGAATATCTAATAAATCCTCTTGAGAGCCTACACCCTTTACATACATTTGACTGCATAAATCTACATAATCACTAGACTCGATATTTGTGTATAATGAAGTGATGAAATAAAAAGTTTTAACTGTATTGGCTGGAACGATAGTTTGCGATGGTACACCAGATGTGGCAATTGCTACTGATGTCATAAAACCATTTGGTAACTCTGGTGTTAGAATTGTAGCAACATAAGTTTGAAAACTAGAGCTGTGTGTAGTTGTGTTTTGAATTTTAAAATCTGGTGTACTTAAAGTGGAATTTAGATGGAGTGTTAAAGTAAAAGATTTATTTGAAGCACTATTATCAACAGTAATTTCTTGAACTAATAGATTTCTAATGGTTTGGTGTGCATAAAAAGTTTGAGTTGCAGTTGTATTTGCATTTGACTTGAATGAATATTCTCTTGTGTAAGTTCCATTTTGAATATCTAAACCAGCATACACTAATCTTGAACCATTTAAAACAATATTTTGAAAATTTGGAATTGATGCCCTGTGTGATGGATTTGAAACTGCGAATGCAGGACCATTAAAAACCCCACCTATATAAATTGAGTTGGTACCAATGACATAAGCTGCATAACCATTACCAACACTGGTCATCAAATAAGCTGCTGGTTCGACATTAGATGATATTAAATTACCTGTTTTAACTCTATTTGTCCACCATGCTGGTTGTGATGATATCTTTTTTTTTTTAAAAAAAAATTTAAAAAAATTCAAAAAAATTAATTTTTTTATTCCACAAAACAATTTTATTAAATAATTAAAAACAATAAAGTAAACAATATACGAACCTTTGAAACAAACAACAAACTTACTAAAATAAATAAATAAAATATGAGATATTTCATTTTTCTATGGTTGTCTTTCCTAAGATGAATTAAAAATGATTACATTTGAAAAAAAAAAAAAAAAATAGATTTTTCGGATACACTGGTATTAAAAATTAAAAAAAAAAAAAAAAAAAATTAAAAAAATAAATTTAATCATATTTCCCAAATAAAATATCTTTTTTGTAAATTTTAAAAGAAAAAATTCAATTTGGGGTAAATATGATTTTAGACATTTGATTATATGAGCAAAAAAAAAAATAAAAATAACTTTGCTAGTTTATATGAATTTATTTTTTCTTTTTTTAATAATATATAAAATCGTAATATTTATTATACAACTGTAATTATTAATAATATTTTATATCTAAACTGCCATTTGAGCAACCTTTTGTTCCTTTTCTTTCTGTTCTTTTTGTTCTAAATAAAAAAATAAATATTAGTATAAGATTGGGTTTTTAAAAATATCACCATAGATGTTTACTTTGTTTACCTTCTTCAATAGCATGTTCAATTGGTACCTCAATTTTAGGTTTTTCTTCTGGTATTTTTGGAAATTGGGGTTCTGTTAACTAATTTTATAAAATGAAAAATGTTAATAAAAGAACAAATACCTAGAAATATAATGTTATGTATATTTACTTGTTTTTCCATTTGATCTAATTCTTCTAAAAGAGCATCCTCCTCTTCTTGGCTGAATTTACCACTTAAAGCTTCTGAAATATCATTTTGGTATTGAATAGCCTCTTCTGTTTCAGACATTAAGTTTTCAACATCCTCGAGAGACATTTCTTTTTGAATATCTTTAAGAGCCTCATTACCTTGTTTAAGGCTTTCAAAGATTCTATTTTGAATTTCAGCTTGTTCTATATTTGAAATAAGTTCCTCTATATTTTGTAAATTTGCAAATGAATCCTCTAACAATTTCTCTTGATATTTCTTTTTTTTTAATGCTAATAATGCTTGATTCTTTTTACCTTGTTTTGCACATTCTTTTGCTATAGTAACCTCTCTTTGAATAATAACATTTAACTAATTTTAAAAAGAAAACATCATTGTTAATAAACATTCATTTGTATATTGTATAAATTATAGTAACCTAATGACCGATATTACTTGTGTTTGATAATTTTTTAATTTATCTCTTTGTATTTTTAAATTTAAAACTGCTTTATCTGTTTTACTAATTTTACCATCATCTCGATTTCCTGAACAATGTGAAAATAGTATACCCATTTCTTTTATTTATGTATATATATTATATTGTGTATTATTATTATTATATTATTTTTTTGTGTGTTATTTTAGAATATATAATAAACTATATAGGTAAACTAAAGAATGTACTTTATTATAAGCACACCCTATTATATTTTATTAAGAAATAAAAATATTATGTAATTCTATAAATTATTATTATTATTTTATAAATAATAAATAAAATCTATTATTTTTTAATTTTTTTTAAAATATTTTTTTTTAATTTTTATTTTTTTTTTATTTTTTTTTAATTTTATTTTTTTTTAAATATTTAAGTTTTTATGTTGGAAAATAATATATGATTTAATTAATGAAATTTAAATACTCATCACCTTTAAATTTAATAATTGATACATTTATAATTAAAAGAATTAAATTTATATCTACCAAAAAATGGATAACAACAAACTTAATTTTTTAATTTCCTAAAATAAACCAATAATAAAATAACTTTAATAATTAATAAAAACCCTTTTTTTATGGCTTTATTCAAACCAATAAATACTAATTTTAGTTATTTTGGGTTTATGAGTGTGTTTATTTTTATTTGATTTTTATTCAATGAATTTAAAAAAAAAAAAAAAAGATTTTTTTTTTTTATAAATTCCAAAAATTTTTTTTATTTTTCATTAAATATTTTTAAAAATAAAACTTCCTTTAATTAAAATATATATATTTAAATATAATAAATAAAAATACAATAATGTCACAACCATATACTTTACAAAAACCATCTATTGAAGTAGCTTTGGAAGAACAGATTGACCAATTATATAAAAGGAAATTGGCAAGATTACCAGTTTTCAAAGATTTACCTCGTCTAGCAGGCAGAATTCATATCGAAAAATATAATGATACTGGGATACCAAAAACAATAGACGAACCAAGCAAAAAAAGAAAAAGCAAAGCATTATCATTGAGATTATCAGAAGACATTACAACAGAAGGTAAATTAGATGAAGATAAAATCGAACTACAAGACGAAACTCCAGCTTCAAAAATTTGGAAACAAGTAAAGAATGTTATTTTTACATTATCAGAAATGTTTGATGATGAAGAAACTCAAAATAAAATTAAACAAACTTTTAATAGCTCAGAGCCACCATCAGATTATCAATTATCACTTCCAACACTATTTAGCAGTGTAAGTAAAATTAAACCCCCAACTATTTTTATGAATAAAAAACTAATATAACTTTCTTTTAATTTTCAGTGTATGAACGAAGATACAAGTAAAGTGGTTAAAGTTTTAAAACTTATTCACCAAAATATTATATATATTGGCTGTTATGAATTAAAGCTTCGTGTTCCTTATTTATTAGCAAATATGACCAAAGATGTCAGAGGTGAATTAGGTTGGAGGATTGAAGTGTTTGAAGGTAAAGATACAGTCACTGTTACACATATCAGAAGAGAAGAATCATTACCAACAGCAGGCGAAAAAAAGCAATTTCAATTAGAGTGGAAACTACATATTGTATTAAATAAAGATTTATCAGAAATCACTTTTGCAAGTTTAAAAATAACCGATCTTATTTTCCCAAATGATGTAGACCCTCAATTTAAGCAAGAAATCAACAGAAATTTATGTTCTGGTAATTTATTTATTTATTAAAAAAAAAAAAAAAAATCACAATAAATTGTATTAAAAATATTACTATTGTAAAATAAAAAAAATCATAGTGTTTATATTTATATTTTTGTTTATACCCTTTTTCTATTATAATCACAAAAATAAAAAAACCAGGATGCGTCCCCCAAAATAAAAATTAAAAAAATTTTACGAAATTGAGGAAAAATATATTTTTTTTTGTACATATAAAATAAAGTTTATTATTTTATTTAATTTTTTCTTGATTTTATTTTTGATCTATACATTGTTTGAGATAAGCTTGTTTAATTCTTAATTCTTTTTTGTTTCTTTTTTTTTTTCCTTTTTTTATATATTAAAAAAAACTCAGTAATTTAATTTTGGGTAATAAAAAAAAATTTTAAACTATATTATTATATTATTATTATTTAAATTTATGGTTGGTATGATGGTGGTTGTGGTTGATATGGTTGTGGTTGGTATGGTTGTTGATAGTATTGTTGTTGTTGTGGTGAAATTGGTTGTTGAGCATAGTATGGTTGTGGTTGGTATGGAGCATAGTGTTGTGAACCTGCTTGATATACAACTGGGGCTGGAGCAACAATAACAGTTGTATGATCGTGGTGTTTATTATTATAATGACGAACAAGACTTGGAAGTAAAAAGATATCAACTAACCAGCCAATACCGAAAACTATAAAAAAAAAAAAAAAAATAGGAATGGTTAGAAAGTCTTTATTTTATAATATTGATTTTAATAGTGTTTTTTAAATACATACTACCACCAGTAAAGAGGTAAACAATACCTGAAATAGTACGACCAAGGTAGAATCTGTGAATACCAAGAAGACCTATGAGAATGTAAAAAAAATTAAAATATTAATATAAATTTAATTTTTTTTTTTTTTTTTTTTATCCTGCTAGAAAATACGTACCTAAAAAGAACCAAAGAATATAGGCAACCAATAAAGAGGCATGGTGATGATGGTGATGATGACTCATTTTTATAATCTATATTTTAATTTGTATTTATAATACTATATTTTATTTATATTGTTAATGTTTTTATTATTATTATTATACTAAAATATAATATATTTTATATTCTGTGTTTATATATAAATAAAATTTAATTTAATAATAAAAAGTAAAAAATAAAAAAAAACTAAAAAACTAAAAAAATTTTAAAAAAAAAATAAATAAAAAAATAAAAATAATTTAAAAAAAAATATTTTTAAAAATTTAAAAAATTTAATTTTTCAAGAGAAATTTTTTTTAATTATAATTTTTATATATTTTTATTTGGATCTATAAAAAAGTTTTTATATACATATAAAAATTAATAATTAAATAATCTGCTAAAAAATATTTAATAAATTATTGTATGTGAAAAAAAAAAAACAATAAATTAAATTATTAAAAAAAATTAAAAAATAAATTTCAATTTAAAATTATTTGGAAAAATAGTGTGTGTTTTCATCTATGTTTGACACTTATATAATAATTTGTGGGTGGGTGTGATAAAACAGAGTTTTTTTTTTTTTTTTTAAATTATTGTAATGGTTTATAATACGTGTTTATAAAAAAAAAAAAATATGAGTTTATTTGTGCTTATTTATATACATTATTATTTATTATTTATTATTTATGGTTTTTTTAATAGTTGAGATAAGTTATTTATAATTTTTAAATCTGATAGAGGTAAGTCTTTTCCTTTTTCATATTTATCAAATGATGGGGTTTCGTTTGATCTATTTATAAGACATGGAACAAAACCATATTGAAAACTTCCAACACAATCTTTTCCAACACTGTCACCTACATACATAATTTCATCTTTTTTAAGTGATGGATCGTCGAGAGAAGCCAACAGTTTTTGATAGGAAAAATCGAATATTTGAGGACTGGGCTTTTGGTAACCTGATTCAATGGATGTGGTAATAAAATCATATCTTTTATTTGGGAATAAATAATGTTGCTTTTCTAATGTTGACAATTGCTCTACCCTGTTGATTTGGTCATCAGTTAGTTTAAAGTACTTTATTAAATCTAGACTCTTTAAAATGGTGTGTAACCTTTCGTCAAAATTGCTAATGACTGATAGATGAATACCATTTTCTTTTAATTTGTCTAATGTTGGAATAACTTCGTCGTAAACCTCCCAAAATTCATGTTCGTTTGCTTTTGTAATTAACTTTGATGAGTTTCTGTTGGTTCCAAAACAATCATATAACTCTTTATATGCCTCGTTGGGTATATTTTCAATTTGATTCTTTGATAGATTGGTTGATGAGGTTTCAACTAATGATTTCATTAAATGCTGCCACCATTTAAATCCACATATTTCATTACCATCTTTATCATAATAAAATTTACCATCATTGTTCAATTTTGCATAACCATAACTTGGATATTCTTTTGACAAATTTGAAAATATTTTTAAAAAGTTTTTATTTAATTTTTCTGAATTTAATTTAATTCCATATTTTGTAAATATTTTTTCCTTTTTTTTTTTTCAAATAAACAAATATTAGTATTAAAAACCCCATTATAATAACAATAATATTATAATAAATAATACAAACATAGTTACTTCCAACACTACCTCTAACTTTAAATAAGGTTCCAGTTGCATCAAATGTGATTGCTTTTATTTTATTCATTTAAATTGAAGTTAACCAATTAATATAAAAAAATAAAAAATTAAACAAAATTTTTTTTAATTTTTAAATTATTTTTTTGTTTTTTTTATTATTTTTTTTTAATTTTTTTTTTATTTTTAATTTTTTTTTTATCTTTATTTATAGTAATTATCAGAATGACAACACCAACATCAAATTATATGTCACCACCAAGCACAAGTGGGGCTCAAATAGAGAGTTCTATTCAATTTAATATGGAAGAATATCAAATGTTTCCATTGGTTTTAGATATAATCTCAAGAATTAAAGATGATGAAATTGATTTAATTAGAGCAATCAATTTAACAAATGATAGAAAACAAAAAGCAATTAATAATTTTAAAAAATTACCAGGAATAAATAGATCATTGGAAGAACAGGAAAAATTATTAAAACAACATAAACAAACATTACAGAAAAAAGTGTAAGTTTAATAAATAAAAAAGAAATCTATTACCAAGTAATTTTTCTTACACATTATTATTTTATACCAGCGAACTTTTAGAAAAATTAAAAAAACTAGAATTATTCCAAAAATATAAAGTTGAAACAAATCAAGATTCAGAAATGAAAGATAACAATACTGAAAATAACACTGAAAATATTACTGAAGTTAATAAAAACAATAATGAACAAAAAATTGAAGAAACAGAAGAAGAAACATTACAACAGGACGATGACAATAAACAGGATACAAAAGAAGATGAAGATGTTGAAAATAAAGAAGATGAAGAAGATGAAGAAGATGAAGATATTATGAAAGAATAAAATAGTAATCATAATACTTTAATACATAAAATAAATAAAAATAATTTCTTTCAAAACAAATAAATCTTTTTTATTTTATTAAAAAAAATAATCAAATTATATAAAACTATATTATATTTCTTATTTATTTATTTAATTAAATATTGGTTCGCTTATACAATTAATAAATAAATGAATTTCGTTTTTATAATTAACTTTAGGTGTTGAGATCCCACTAAAATAAATATTCTTTCCTACTAATTGATTTAATTGTTCTTGGTATTGTTGAGCATATCCATGTTCGATTGGGAAATTTAATATGTTTCTGCAATAGTTGCTGTCAATCTAGTGATAAAGTATTAGAATAATGTTTTTAATTAAATAGGGTTATATTATTAAAAAGAGTACTTACTTTTAATATTACAATGGTTTCATCGTCTTCGTTGTTATCATCTTCATTAAACTCTATTATATTATTATTGCTGTCATAATTAAACAATTTGATTCTTAATTTTAATTTTACCAATAACAAACTATTTACTATTGATCTACAGTTGGAGCAAAATAATTTTTCGGTGGTATAGTGGTTGTTTTCAATTAGATGTTCTGCTGGAAAAGGTGAGACTGGTGAATGACATTGTTTACAACCACGATATACGATGTTGTCTCTTTTGCAATCTATAACTTTACCTTTGAAATTCAAAATGAACTGGTATTGATAGTAAAGCCTAAATATATTTTCATTTAAATTTTTATTTGATAATGGTATAAAATCTTTTATATGCTTCAAAATTTTAGTTGATTTCATTTGTGTTGTTTCGTCATTGGAAGAGTCGTAAATTTGAATTTGTTGTTGATTAACTGCCATATCAGTATCAGCGTTACTGCTGCTTTGTTCGATTTCAATGTGCGAGAACTTGTCTACTAATAATATTGGTTTCCATTTGTAAGGGAATTCGATAGAGCAATCGTTGGCCACTATAAAATCACCAATTTTTATGTTGTCTAAAATATCTGATCTATAGTCCTGAAATTTAATACCTATATTGTGTTGTGGCTCACTTGATTCTTCCATAGAGTCTACGAGGTAGATTGAAATAATGTTTTTGTTTTTCTTTCTATCATCAATAAAGATTACTCTACCTTTTAAGGAAATTCTTTGATAATAGTCAAGTTCGCTGTCATAGGTTACCAGGCTTTTGGCTAGTGCATCAAATACTTCACCGATGGTTCCGATTTTATTTGGTAAATAATGATATGTAAATGTTTGATTTTGGGTAGATCTTGTATAGCAGACACTTGTTGGTGATACTCTAAATGTAGAAATACTAAAGCTATCTCTTTGATCAGATACAAAGTTTGGATAGTATCTATAAAAGAAAGAGCCAAAGAATGAGTATTTACTTTCACTCTTTACAGAGATGAATAGTAAATCAGTGATAACAATTTCCTTTAAGAAGCTATCGCTTGTGAATACTCCACTCCATTGATCAATAAGTTGATGGGGTATTTCGATTTCGACCATTAAACCATTTTGATTACCTGCATAGACTGTATAATTTGGATCTCTTGATGTAGGTTTGATAACTTTAAAAAATATTAAATGTAATTTGATATTAACTGAGTTTTGAGAGATCTTTTCTAATTCTGTAGTTTCATTATTTAATATTAAATAGTCAATGGATTCATCTGGATTATTGGCGTCTACTTTTTTGGTATTTGAATGGCTTGTTTCATTTTTTTTTAAGATTTGCGATTTCAATAAATCTGATTGTGGTTGTTTAATTAAAAGTATTTCTAATGCGCTTGATAATTTATCTTCATCAGATAACAATGAGTCTTGACCATCTACAACAGTAGTGGATGTTGTATTTGAATGTGATATATGTGAAAGAATTGTAATAGATTTGTCACTCTGAACTAGTTGCCAATATTCGACAGTAACATGACTACCCAATTTTAATTTTAATTCTGTTTTTGCGGTCATCGGGAATAAAACTGTGATGAATTTGGTTGTGGTAGTATTATCTTCATTATTATCTACCCAATTGGTACATTTACAAATTGTAACATAAACATGTGGTTGCAATAGTGATGGTAATTCAGTGATTATAACATTTAGATCCCTCTTGAAATGATTTGGTAATGTTGACTTTGCATTAATAGTGATATTTGACTTTCTCGAATAAATATCCATACAATATTGTTTCTTATTTAATGCTTTTGATAATTTCTCTACTAGGCCTCCTCTCACATGATTTTTATTTAGTTTTAACTGTTTGGTTGGTGTTGAATGAGTGCTTGTATTGTGGTCAGTGGGGTTAGTATTCTTTGACATAAGGTTTCCCAACCATTTGTTATTTTTTAAGCTACTATCAAATTGTGATTTATTTGGAGTCTGTTGAATACCCGATTGATAGTCATTTGTAATAATTTCGTCTTCATCACTATCAGTGTTTATTATATCATCTTCATCATCTACTTTGATTTCATCTTTTAATAGTTGTGATTGCTTAGTAAGTTTAAATATATTTGTTGGAGGTTGTTGTTTAGTTGACAAAGGCTTGGGTGGTGTTATTGGTTTGTTTTTTTCGCTATCAATACTATCATTGTTGTTACTATCATCGTCTTCAATCTCTTCGTTAACATATTTGTATTTGGATGAATTTGGTGATCTTCGCACAGAGTCTTTGAATGTTGGAGGGGTTGGAGAATAGCTGACCTTATCATCGTCTACAATTTTGTCTTGTGTGGGGTTGGCATGGCTAATGTCATCAACAATACTATCGTTTCTTAATATGGCTTTGTGGTAGTCATCATCATTTTTAATATCTTCAATTTGATCAATACCACTTTTAGAAAAATCATTGTCATCTTCTATGACTTCTCCCCAATCAAAACCTTTTGAAGATAGGTGGCTGCTGCTTCTAATTATTGTTGTATTGGCTGGTTTTTTTGATTGTGTTTGAGTTAGTGGTGCTGATCCTACAACTGCTGTGGTGGCTTTATATGATGATGGTTGGGTATTTGAAAATTGTGATAATGAGCTATTATATTGTTGGGTTCCACCGTTATAATCATTAAAATAGTCACCATTATAGTTATTTGATGATACTACCTTTTGAGTTGCTTCAATAGAGTCTGAATAGTCTAAAGAGCTGCTATATGTGTTATTATTATTATTATTATTATACGAATATTTGTTTTGAGATAAATCTTTATACATGTTGCCAAAATGTTTTTTATCTTCTTTAAAACTATCAGATCTCTTTGAGAGAAATGGGTAAACTATATTTTGTTGTTGTTGTTGTTGTTGTATTTGCTGTTGATTTGATTTTTTTTGATTTTGTTTATTTGTAATTAACAGTTTTGGTTTTGGTTTTGGCTTAATTTGATTATCAGTAAAAAGTACTTGGTTTGTATTGGGTTTAAGTAAACTGGCATCTTGGGTTGGTTTTAATGAGGGTGTAATGGTTGATTGTGTATGAAATATATCGTCATCATCATCAATTTCTTCGTGGGTATTATCATTGTTTTGGGAAAATATATTATAATCCTTTCTTTTTTTTGGAGAGTTTTTAAAAGGTGAATTTGGTTTAGTTGGACTTACATGATAGTTTTTAATTGTGTTGTTATATGCTGTATGTTGTGGTTGCGGTTGCGGTTGTTGTTGGTAAAAATGAGGTTGAGGAGTATTTTTAATTGGACTTTTTTGAGGAAAATTAGTTGGTTTTTGATAAATTTGTGGTTCTTGGAATGGATTGTCATTGTTTTTTGTATATTCAAATTGTAATGGTTGTGCTTTATTAAAATTTTGTCTTTGTGGTGTTTGTTTTTGTGGAGTGGTCTCAAACTCTAGTTTCGGTGCTCTTGTGTAATTTACATGTTGGCTGTTGCTTTGTTGATAGTTATTTATTGTTGAGGGTTGTTGCTGTATATTATTAGAATCATTAAATTGTAATACCCTAACCCCATGACGATTGTTATTTGTTGTTTTAGATACAGCATCATCATCAAAAATATCATCATTAATTTTGTTTGTCCCTAAAAGTTTTTAAAGAGTTGTTAATAGGTTTGGGAGTTTAAAAGAAATTCTTATAAAAAATTAATAATAATTTATTATTTAAAGCTTACCAAAACTATTTTTTTTAAAAGGTGATGTAAATTGATTTGGTGGGTTTGATTGGCTAGATAGGTTGTTATTTTTAAAAGGTGATTTTAATTTGGCTTTAAATCCCCCATCTGTAATTGGTTGAGGTTTCGATGAATATTGATTCCAATTTATACCTGAATCTTTTTTAAAAGGTGATTTTATATTATTTACATTATTATTATTATTATTATTGTTATTTACAGTTGTTTTTAAACCAAAGATATCATCATCATTATTGTTATTATTATTGTTATTATTACTATACATGTTGTTGTTATATGTGGGTTTAAATGGAGAGTTGGAAACTATACTATGTTTTGGTTGTATATTATTATTTCTGGTTGATTCAAACTGAATATTATCATCTTCTATATTTTCTATGGAATATTTATTTGCTTTGGCTAATTCATTATCTTGTATATCGATATCTTCATTTGTAATGCTGTCTTGTTCCAATATCTTATTTTCGTCAAAATCAAATGACTCTCTTAATGTTTTCTTGCTCTGTTGTTGAGGGGATGTAACAATTGGCTTTTTATATATATTGTTGTGATTATTACTATTATTATTATTATTAAAGTTATTGTTAATGAAATTATTATTATTGTTTGAATTTTTTAAATTATTATTTTTATTTCTTGTTTGTTGTTGCGAATTACTATATTCATAATCTAAATCTTTATATTTTTCATCGTAATTTGGTAACTCAAAATCATCATTACTATTATTGATTTTTTTATTATTTGATTTCATTTGAATTTATTAAAATAGCTATTTAATTTATAAAAAAAAAAAAAAAATTTATTTTTTTAATTTTTTAAAATTTTTTTTTTTTTTTTTTCATTTTTTAAAATTTTTTTTCTCATATTTGTGTTTTTTAATTTAATTTATTTATTTCCTATAAAAATTTTGTGTGGTTTCATAGCAAATAAATAATGATTTTTTTTTCTTACTCCAAAGCATAAAATTTAGTTTTTTATAAGGATAACATTAAATAATTGTTTAAAGTTTTTTTTTTAATATTGCCATATGGTATACCTTTTATAGAATTTAAAAATTAAAAAAAAATTTCTAATAAAGGAAATTATTTCAAAAATTAAAAAATTAAATAAAAATTAAATTAAATTATAAAATAATAAAATAATAAAAAAAAAAAAATAAAAAAAAAAAAAGAAAAATGGTAAAATTAAATAGAAATTCAATAAAACTAAAATATTTCAAATAAAATCAATAAATTTAATTTTTTTTAATTTTAAATGAAATCTATAATTATTTTAAAGATTTTTAAAACATAATTATTTTATTTTATTTTTTTAATTTTTTTTTTTTTTTAATAAATATAATTATAATAACAATAAATATTTTTTTTATTAATAATTAAATCAAAATCTATAAAGATAACAAATAAATAATAATTTTTAAATTATATACTTATTATCTTTAACACACAATCCAAAATGTCATTAAATTTATTAACCAGTATTGCTGTTGATGAGTTACCACCAAAATTAGAGGAGATGGTAACAGTCAAAAACACAGACTCTATACCAACAGTATTTAAAGTAACTTTAGAAATAATTTTAAAAAAAAAAAAAAAAAAAAGAAATACTAATTTTTTTTTTTTTTTTAATAATTTATAGACATTATCCAAACATGGTATCTTATCAGTTCCAGTTTTAAATGAACAAAATAGACCAATAGGTCTTGTAGATTATGTAGATATTGTAAATTGTGTTGTACAAATTATAAATCATACAGATCTTTTAGGAAACGATTATTATTCATTTTTGGAAAGAGAAGATCTTTTTAATCATACATATGCCTCATATGTTACTGGTAAATAATAAATCATATATAAACAGCTTTTCGATTATTATTTAAAAGATTGTTAATAATTTTATTTTATTATAGATTTATCACAAAGAAATCCATTTATTCCAGTTGTAAAGGGTGCATCATTATTAGAAGCAATTACAATCATGACCAAAAATAAAATTAATAGAGTCCCAGTCATTGACAATAATTTAAATGGTGATGGTGCCGCTATTGTAAATCTTATTACTCAATCAGCAATTCTTTCATACATTGGTAAAAACATCGAATCTCTTGGTAAATGGGCACTCAAACCAATTAAAGAACTAGGTTTCAAAGAGAAAAAAGTTATTTCGATTGATTTCAATAAAAGAGCTTTAGATGCTTTTGAATTAATGGCAAGTCATGTAAGTATTATTATTCCTATAATAATATAATAGTAATGTTATTATAGCATATTAATTTATATTTTTTAAAGAGAGTTAATGGTGTAGCAGTAAACGATGAAAAAGGTCACATCATTGCAAATATTAGTGCTAGAGACTTAAAAGAATTATTAAATGAAACAAGAGTTTTTGAAAATCTTTATCTTTCAGTAGGTGAATTTATTTCAAAGGTAAGACAACAAGATTATAAAGCCGTTAATCCAAGTATATCATGCCATATGAATGACTCACTAGCAAGCATCATTACAAGAATGGTTGCAGCTAAAATTCACCGTGTTTATATTATAGACGAAGAAAGAAAACCAATAGGAGTCATCAGTATTCACGATATTTTGAATAAAATTTTAGAACATATTAATAATCTTACAATTAAACCAATGCAATAAATTTTTTACTTTATAAAATATTAAAAAAAAAAACATTTTTAAATAAAAAAAAAAATAATATTAAATTTAAAAACTTATTAAAAATTGATGTTTTGTTTAACTTTGTTTAGTAATCTGTTTAATATTTAGTATATTATTTAAATTTTTAAAAAAGGAAAATGTTTATTAATAATTTTTAATTTTTAAAAATGGGGGTATGGAAAAAAAAAAAATATTTTTTTTAATTTTTTTTTAAAAATTACATAATATACAGCTATACTAAAATTCCTTTTGCGAGTTTAGAAGATCAAACAATAATAAAAAATGTAAAACTATAAAATTTCTTTTTTCTTTTTTTTTTTTCTTTTTTCTTTTTCTTAATTATTTATTAACTTATTTATTTATTTATTTATCTATTTGTACACATATAATAATAAAATGAAATTTAAAGTTTTAATTTTATGTGTTGTATATTTAAGCTTATTACTAAATGTAAAAACTAATAATGCAGCATCGTACGATTTTACAGATTTTCCAAATGCCACAATTGTTATAACTTGGAATAATATATTACTTAATGCAATCCACAAAGCCAGTCCACCACCTACTGTGGTTTCGAGAAGTTTGGCAATGGGTAAATATATAATAAAATATTTTAAATATCATAAAAAATTATAAATTATTAATGATAAAGCATATTTTATTGTAAATAGTTCACACAGCAATTTATGATGCATGGGCCTCATATTCCGACTCAAGAGGTGTTTATTTAACAAATAAAAACAACATTTTATCTAATTGCTCATCATTAGCAGATAAAGAAAATTCAATTAAAAAATCAATCTCACATGCCGCATATCAAACTTTAAAAGATCTATATCCTCTTTCAATGTATGTAATTAAAATATAACTTGCAAAAACTTAACCTTATATTAACAATTATTTATCTTTAAAAATAATAGTGATTCCTATAACCAAAAGATGAAAGATCTAGGTTATAATACAAGTGATACTAATTTAAATATGGATAATGCTGCTGGTGTAGGTAATATTGCATCTAAACTATTATTAGAAAATAGATGGATAGACGGTTCAAATCAAAAAGCAATTTATGGAGGAAAGAACTATAGCGACTGGACTAACTATTGCCCTAAAAATGACCCCCAATTTGCCCCATTAAAATATCCTGATAGTTGGCAACCTCTTTTAGTACCTGTCAGAAATTCAACTGCCGCTCCACAATCATTTTCAACTCCACATTGGGGTTCCGTTAAACCTTTTGCTCTTATCAATGGTGCCCAAGTAAGACCATCCAATCCTCCACCATATGCATTAAATAACCAAACAAAAGATGCCTTAATTAAATCAGCATGGGAATTAGTAAACTATACCACAAATCTAACCGATGAAATTAAAGCTATTGCCGAGTATTTTGGAGATGGTCCAAACTCTGTTCTTCCACCAGGTCATTGGAATTTATTTGCACAATATGTTTCAAAACGTGATAACCATACTGTTGAACAGGATGTTAAAATGTACTTTATGTTAAATAATGCAGCAATGGACTCTGGTATTGCATGTTGGGACTGTAAAAGATACTATGATAACGCAAGACCTGCTACAATGATACCATATCTCCTAAAGGGTATTACAGTCACAGGATGGCATGGTGTTTGTAACGAAAATGTTACATTTGACTTAAAAGATTGGATACCATATCAAGATCCATATGTTATTACACCACCTTTTTCAGATTAGTAAGTATAGTTATAAAGGTACTTTATTTTAAAACAACTATATTAATTTTTTTTTACTAAAAAACCTATAGTGTAAGTGGTCATAGTACTTTTTCATCGTCAGCCGCAGAAATTTTAAAAAGATTTACTGGTAGCGATAAGTTTGGGGACTCCGTTGTTATTAAAGCAGGTTCATCAATTTTTGAAACTAATTGTTCTTTCCCAGTTCCACGTACAGATATTACATTGTATTGGGATACATTTACAGATGCTGCACAACAAGCCTGTATATCAAGACGTTATGGTGGTATCCATTATGATTTTTCAGATATAGAGGCAAGAAAAATGGGTAGAAAAATTGGTGAATTAGTGTGGAACAAATCACAAGCTTTATTTAGTGGTTTAGATCCAAATAACTCTACAGTAACAAACTAATTAATAAAAAATATAATATAAAAACAAATTTTATAATAATACTATATTTAATTTAGATTAAAAATAAAAGAAATAAAAATAAAATTATAAAAAATATCTTATAATCCATTTATTTAAAATTTAATATCTTTACCTAAAATTAATCTTCCCTCTTCTAATTTTGCATTATTTGTAGTTGAATCCTTTAAACGCTTAATAACAGATTTTGAAACCAATGAGATATGCTTTTGAACACTATCCTCTGCCTGAATGGCTTCAAAGAAATTATAGGTGAGTGAAAAAGCTTTTTTAGTTAGACCTGATGATTCTTCAGTGGTGTGGTACTGCTTCTTTGGTATATTGTTCTTTTTGGCCTTTAAAATATGCTCGATCATTTCTATGGATACCTTGTCGATACGATCAAACAATTCTTTTGAAAAAGTTTTAATTCTTTTAATTTTTTCGTTAGGTTCCTCGTTGTCTCCGCATATAAAACTAATGGTATCTTTTACATCGTCATAGTGACCAGAGAGTAAGAGTGACCATACGTCCTTTTCGCATTTGATGTCCTTTGGTGATCTTAAATGTAATCTTGATAAATCTATATATTGACTTGTTTTTATTTTATACATTAAACCTGTATCTTCGAATTTTAATACACAACCCTCAATATATTTTAAACCCTTAACTACTTCTACTAAATCTTCAGTTTTTTTAACTGATTCAAATTTAGAATCTTTTTTCATATCAATTAAATCTACCATTGGAATATTGAATTCGTCTGCCGCTTTCTTTAAATCTACCCATCTCAAATATTCACCTGTATGAATGTTTCTCATTGCTATTAATCTCAATACTTCTTCTTTGTAATGGATGATAATTGGTTGTTTTGGTGATGAAAATTCAAATAATGGTGAATAACCGTTTTCTAACCATTTCTTTGAAAACTCATTGTACTTGATCTGATTCGATTGATTCGATTCCACTCTAACTATAAAATCATTTAACATTGTACCCAAATCTGAAATACCCTGCTTTGAACCCCAATATATACCCATAACTGAACCTTCATTATCTATTAGCATTGGTGATATTAAACTACCATCAATTTTATCCATTAATATATACTCCCCATCCAATTTAACCAAATCCTAAATAAAATTAAACTATTAATAAATAAACACTATCTTTGATATGTAAAATAAAACTATTAAATTGATTATTTACAGCTTTACATTCTCTATATTCATTTATATTAAAAAATTTATGTAACTTTCTAACTAATAATTTTTCTGTTTTCTTACAAAAAATTAAACCTCTGCATTCTCTTCTAATCTTTAAATAATATGATTTCTTTGGATCTAATTCACTTGCTGGATCTGGAAATGATTCATCTGAAATTGAATCATAATTGAATACAATTGTATCCCCTCTAATAGATTCTCTGAAACCAGTAGCGCCTAATTTAGTTTTCCTAATATTTTAATATTTTTTTATACTTTAATTTTTGTGATTATACTATTAATAGTTACCTTTAATAGCCTCTCTGCATTCTTGAACTGTTAAACCAACAGGAAAGATTGACTTATTTTTAATTATATAATCTATTTCTGTTTCTTCCATTTTTAAATATTTATAAACTGTTTAAAAAAAAAAAAAAATCTTTTAATGCTGTTTAAAAAAAATTTAAAAAAAAATATTAAAAAATTTTTTTATTAAAGATTTGAGAATTAGTGAAAAATAATGGAAATAATTTGAAAAAATTTTTTTATAAAATTATTTTATTTTTTGTAATATTAATTGTTTTTTTTAAATGAAAATAAAAGTGACAAGAGCGAAACCTGATTTTTGATAACTTTGATGTCTTTATAAAAAAAAAAAAAAAAAAAAATTTCGATTTTTTTTGATTTTTATGAAATTTTTTTTTATATTTTATTAAAACCATTTGTAAAAAGATACACATATTTTGGTCTGAAACTATAAAACCGAACTAAATAGGTATTTTCTTTTGTTTTTTTGTTTTTTTTGTTTTTATTTAATATATTATTTTTATAAACACTCCACTAGGGGGAGTGGAGGTGGGTGAATTTTTTATTTTTTATTTTTTTTTATTTTTTTTTAATCATTTTTTTTATTATTTTTTTTTTCAAATAAATAATTAATTTTATAAAAAATTTTTTTCATTAAATAATAATAAATATATGTAATAGCAAAATAAATTATAAATAATAAAAGTTTTAAACAAGATGTCAAAAAAAGAAAAATATGATGGATTACCTTTATTAGCATCAAATGAAAGTAGTCCAATTATTGCATCGGAAATAGCGGATCAAGATATAGTTTCATTGGAATATGTGAATGAAGAGTTATTGAAGGATAATAGCAGTGATGGTAGCTCGGATGAAAATGATTTTTCATCGGATGATGGCGGTATTAGTTTAATTGAAGGTACAAATAATAAAGGATTCATCCAAATGAATAAAAAAAAATCAAAGAAAAAAAGAATACAACAAAAAAAAATACGACAAGAACAACAGCAATCACCAATAACAAAACAACTTAATATTTTTAATAATATTAGTAATAATAATAACAATCTATTTCATGAACAGGATGAAAATAAATGTAGATCAATAAACAAATCATATGATGACGATATATTTTCATTATACAACAATCAAAGAATATTATACCAAAACTATTTCACAGATAATAAACAGAAATCAAGAATATTGGTAATTGGTGGTGAAAAGGATGTAGTTAGATTAACCTTTGAGGAGTTATTGTTATTGGTAAAAGAATTTAAAAATAGAAATATGTTATATGATACAGTCAATAATCATGATATAAATAATGATAGCAGCAATATAGATAGTAATAATAACAATAGCAACAACAACAATAATAATAATAATAGTTTTAATGAAATAATAATAAACAATAATAAAAATATAAATTTTAAAATATTAAATAATATATTAAAAGAATATACAGTCAATAATGAAAAGGTATTTTGGATAGACATATTTGGTTTACAAGACGATCATATTATAACACTGTGTAAAGAATTAACCATTCACCATTTAAACATTGACGATATTTTAGAACATGACTCTGCAGAGAAATGTGAACAACACACAAATTACCATTTCATAGCAACATCAGAGATGATACAAAAGTCAAATAAAGATTTACATGAAAACAACTTCTATATGTTATTATTTTCAAGACTGATATTTGTATTACATAATAAAGAACTCGATTGTTTTAGTCAAGTTTTCAAGTCATTTAGATATTTAAATAATAGCGGTACAACACTTCAATCATCGGAATGGATCATGTGCTCTTTTTTTGATGCGGTTACTGATTTGGCAGCTATAGAGGCTGATAATATGCTGAACGAAGTGAATGCATTGGACGATTTAAGTACATTTAGCGAGGATATAGGACATCAAGATTTATATATAAGAATCGGCAAAGCAACTCGTAGAAATACAACCCTACTATCCAATTTGTTCAATAAAGAAGTGGTATTATCATCACTATCTCGTCAAATCCACTTTACAATCGAAACTAAAATTTATTTAAAACACATCCACGATAGATCAAAAAGATTAAAAGAAAAAATCAAACTCTCTGAAGATTTATTAGAATCGACCCATGGATCCTATATTGGTAAAATTTCACTAACTTTAAACGAAGAGTCACATGCCCTAACTGTTAGTATGAAGGTAATACAATTAATTATTATAATGGCCATCATTTAAATCATACCTAAATATTAACAAAAAGATATCTTTTATTTTTTTTTATTTTTTTTTTTTAGAGATTTGCAAACTATTCATTAATTTCAATGCCACTAATTTTAATTGCAACAATGTTTGGTATGAACATTAGGCTACCTGGTGGTGTATATTATCAAGATGAGGATGATGGAGGGGTTTATTTTTATCTAATCCTTTTATTAATGGTTTTATTGGGTTTGTTAACAAGCTATTTATATAAAAGAATTGGTTGGTTAGATTAAAACACCACACCACAACATAAAACAATTCATTAAACACACATATAAATATCACAAATTTTTAAAAGAATTATAGTTTCTAATAAAATCACCCTCCCCATAAAACCATATAACACACAAAAAAATTTTATCACACCTGCCAAAATTAAAGTCTTAAGGACAACACTTCACCTGTAGAGTGGTTTTTTTTTTTTCAAATAAAAAATTCCCAAAAATTTAATAAATAATTAACAAAAATTTAATAAATAGTTAACACACACAACAACACCCCCCAAAAAAATAATAATATATGCAATATTCAACAATACAACCATTACATATGGGTAATAGCTATAGTATTATAAATAATGCCATATTTAAATTGTAAATAAAATTTAAAATAATGTAATAATATAACAATAAATTAAAATTATTTTATTTATTTTTATTTTTTTTTAGTTTTTAAAAATTATATTTTTTTTATTGTCTAGTTGGCTATGATACACAAAAAATAAATAAAATATAAGATATCTTTTTTTTTTATTTTTTTTTTTTTTATTTAATTTTATTTTATTTAATTTTATTTTATTTTTTTTTAATTTTCATACTTTTATTTTTTTAATAATAATAATTTTATCATACAGTTTTTCTTTTTTTTTTTCTTTTGATAGTTTGTTTTTATAAATAATAATAAAAGAAATAATACAAAATAGATAAAAGATAAGAAAATCCAAGTGCACCCCCACACCCCTATTTTTTAGATTTTTATTAATTTATTTATTTTTATTTATTAATTTTGTATATTTATTAATTTAATCATAATCATAATAATAAAAGAAATAATAGAAATAATTGCGTTTAATCAATTATCTTTAATAATTAATATTAATTGTTATTAGCAATCTCAGATTCCCAAAAATTTTGTATTTTAATTTTTTAAAAATATTTTTTTTAATTTTTTTTTTTTTTTTTTTGATTTTTTCAAACAACCCTTTTTCATCATACATTCACCATTTGACACGATTTTCTCATTTTTTTTTAGTAACGCTTTGATACCATTACACAAAATAATAAACTTTTTTTTTGTGTGTAGTAAGAACCTATCAATATTTTACACACACCCCTAATTATTTTTATTTTTTTATTTAATTTTTTTACATAACAACTGTTGTGTGTATATTTTATTTTTTAATTAATATTTTGTTTGTTTTTACATTAATAATCAAAACAAATATCACAATAATATAACACACAATGTCCTCTAATGATGAAGAAAAATTAACAACCTTTTCAAATGGTAGTTTTGATAATATTAGAGACAACAACCTAATTGATAGTAATATAGATAATAATAACAATAATAATAACAATAATAATAAAAACAACATCAATATTAGTAATAGTCAAGATAATAATAGTTTTAATAATAATAATAATAATTTAAAAAATTCAATTAAAGGTAGAAATATTAATTCAGGTGGTTTACATAGAAGTTTCTCAAATTTAAGTGATGATTCATACCAACAAAAACATCAAAAACAATTAAATTCTAGTAATAGTAAATTTACATTAAATAAAAACTATTTAGATAGTTTAGAATATAGCTCAACTGAAAATTTAGTTTCTTTAGAAAATTCTATAAGTTTTACAAGTAGTACACAAACAATAACAGCTGATCTAAATAATAGTCCAAATAATAATAATAGTCCAAATAATAATAATAGTCCAAATAATAATAGTCCAAATAATAATAGTCCAAATAATAATAGTCCAAATAATAATAGTCCAAATAATAATAGTCCAAATAATAATAATAATAATAATAATTTAAATATTGGTAGTTTATCTTTAAAAGAAAAAAATAGCTATAATCAGCGTTTATCACCATTAAAAGACTATATATCACAACATAGTGAATCAGAAGCCACAGAATTAGAGGTTAGAACTATTTCAGCAAGAAATTTAAAGTTACAAAGAAAAATGTCAACTGTTAGTTGTAGCTCTATGGCAAGTTCTGTTTCTTTTGGTCAAATGGAAAATGAAGAAAATAATTTATCACCAGAAAATGTAAATAGACAATCACCACAACCAGAAGAATCAAAAAATAATTCATTCATGAATATTAACAATAATATATCACAAGAACATGTAAATAAACAATCATCACAACCAGAAGAAAATAAAAACCAACAATTAACAAAAATAAATGATAATAGTTTTGAAGGATCATCAACATCAACATCAGATAGCGAGGTCGCAAAAAGCTCTCAATCAAATACACCAACAAAACAAAATGGCACAATGAGCATTAAAATTAGAGATAAAATAATTGATAAAACCACACCAGTTAATTTTAATGTAGGTGGTACTTTGTATGCAACCAGTATAAGAACACTTTCGCTATACCCAAATTCATTACTTTTCAAAATTGTAGAAATGCAAATCGATCTAATTATGAATGACGAAGTTGTTTTTATAGATAGAAGCCCCAGCTACTTTAACCAAATATTAGATTTTATTAGAACAGGTTTATATATTCCAACTCCAAATATAAATTCAAAAGGTATGCTCCAAGAGGCAGAATTTTTTAAACTTTCAGAGTTGGCCAATCTTATAAAGAATGAACCAGAGATATCGAGAACCGATGTTATAAACATGATTAATAGCTGTTATGACTATCCAAGATTCCGTGGTATGTGGTTAACAAAAATAAATTTCTCTGGTTTGGATTTAAGCTGTGCAGCCTTTGACTATTCAAATTTATCTGGGTGTCTTTTTAATAGTGGTTTAATCCCAAAAGCTAGTTTTCAAGGTTGTAAATTGGATATGAGTGTTTTCAAATATTGCAAAGCTGATGGTGCAAATTTTACCAAAGCTATATTATCAAATTCTGTATTTTCGAATGTAAATGGTTATGAACTCATCGCTGCTGAGGTGGATTTCTCAAATTCAAAATTAACAAACTCTCTTTTATCTTGTTCCGATTTCTCTGGGTCAAATTTTAAAGGCTCTCTTTTAGATGGAGTTGACTTTACCAATTGCAATTTGTCAGATTGTGATTTTAGAGGTTGTTTTATCGACGAAAGAACTAATTTCAGTGGCAGTAATTTAAAAGGTGCTTTATTTGATGAACAATCTTTATCCATCGCAAAAAATAAAAAATCATGGAAAAAACCCAAATCATTAACAAGAAATAAAATTGTTATACCCCATTTATAAAATAAAAATATTATTTATTTTAAAAAAGAAATAAATTAAAGTTTTTTTTTTTTTTTTTTTTAAATATCAATATAATTTTTAAAAAAAAATTTAAATTTATTTATTTTTATTTAGATCATAAAAAAAAACTTCATTATTATTTATTATTTATTATTTATTATTTATTATTTATTATTTATTATTTATAATTTATTATTAATTATTTTAACAATTTTAAATATTATTTATTTTAAATCCCAAATTTCTTTATCAATGTCACCACCATAATATTTTTTATAAGCTTGTAAAGAGTTTTGATATCTTTTTCTTTTTGAGGCCTTCGTATCGAACAAAGTATCAGCATTACTAAAAATATTACATTCCATTAAGTTACAAAAAGTGCTATAGAGGTCACTTTGAGTACAATGAATTTGCCATAATAAATCGATTATTGCTGAGCCTTGTAATCTTCTTGAGTCAATGTCGTTGTCATAAATCTTTATGAGGTTAAAACGAATATATTCTTTCTTTAATCTTTCCTTGAAATTTTCGCCTTTTAATATACTATTATCAGTATTTACTTCACAATATTTCTTTTTAAATAGTTTGTATAGAGTTTTAAAGTCAAAATTGTTTATGAATTTCTCTTCCACTGTTCTGATATCGTTGCTGTATAGAGTTGATTTTCTTTGTTTTAAAAGTTTGGTTGACTTTTGTAAAGTCATTGTTGTTGATTGTGATTGAGAATCTTTTTCAATTTCCTCTTCTTCTTGGTTTACACCCTGGTCGTGTTGTTCAATGAGCTCTTCATCATCATTGGCTACATTTTCTGCTTCGTTTGCCTTTCTTTCTTCGCTTTCCCTGTTCTTTCTTTCTTTTCTCTCTTTCTTTCCCATTTGATTTTGCATCTTTAATTCTTTAATCTTTTGCTTTACTATTTTTCTCTTTTCTTTTTCTAATTTTTTCAATTCCTTTTCTCCAAATTTGTTTTCATCTTTGAACTTTTTATTTTGCCCCAAAACTTCATCTAAATATAGGTCATTGATATTTCTTTTCTTTTTGATATTGTTTAAATATTCATCGACACTAGTTTCATTGGTATGAACAATAGGATGACGACCATTTTGATTATTGTAATTTTGAACATTCTTTTCATTATCAAAAGATAGATTTTTATAAACTGAATCTTGAAATTTTGAATCAGTAACTTTTGAATTTATTTTATTGGTATTTATATTGATTTTGCTCGCTGTTAAATTTGATTTCTTTTCAGAGGGTTTAATACTAATTTCTGTATATTGTGGGGAAGGTTGTATAGTTTTTTGTTGAGTTGGAGATTTGGATCTGGGCTTTTGTGATTTTTGTAATTGGTGCTGTTTTTGTTGTGATTTTTGGTTTTGCTTTTCTTTATTAGTTTCTTTATAAATTTGGTTAATTGTTGATTGTTGTTGATCTTCAACATAAATAGATTTAAATTTAAAATTCTTTTCACAAGTTGAACTATATGGATTAAATAAATGGCATTCTATTTTTAATCTAACATAACTTTTATCATATTTTTCAAAAACATTGTCATCTTCTTTGATGCAATTTAAAACTTTGATAATATTTCTATTAGGCTGGTTATTTACCTCTTGCCCGTCCCCATCGAAAAATATTGAAAAGTGTCTGTATAAATAGTCATTAATATCGACCCAATGTACTCTGAATGGTACGAAATTGTTCATTACAATAAATACTATTGAGATTGAAAAATTTAATAAATCTTCTTTTAACCATGTCGATTTTTTCTTTAGTAGCCAATTGGGTATGCCAAGTTTACATACTAAACATCTACACTCGATTACATCATTATTTTGTTGACTTTCTTTATTATTTATTTGTATATTATTATTTAATTCTGTATTACTATTGTTATTATTATTATTATTATTATTATTATTATTTTGATTATTATCATTATGGCTATAAATTATTATTTTATCAGAATTAGGTTTTAATAAGTTGAAAATTTTTAAAGTCTGAAAGTGGTATTCTAAAAAATCATTATAGTAATACATTAAAGAATCGTTGAAATTGAAGTTGTATATGCTTTTCTTTGAATCAAATTCATTTTGATTAATTCTTTTAAATATTTCGTCTCTTAAATATTGTCTAAGTTGAACTTGTAACGATGCTGATTTTGGATCTTGATATAGTAAAACTTTTTTACTCATTAAATAGTGATGGATTTCATCATCGGTCATTGATTGAATTGCACGTTTATTTAAAAAAAATTGTTCTGGATCGGATCCGGATGGATAAATATTGATTTCATCTTTGATATTTATATCATTTGATATTATAGTATTACTATTATTATTATTATTAAATTTTGAATAAAAATCATCACTATTTTGATTTAAATATTCATAATATTTTTTATAAAATACTGCTGGTTCTTTATCTGGAAATGGATTATATGTGATTGTTTTGTAAGGATTATAGTTACTACTATCTATTTTATTTATATTATTATCATTGATTATTAACTTCATTGTAGAATCTAAATTATTTATACTTCCAGGATTATTATTATTGTCTATACTCTCTGTTTTAGTTATATTTGTATTGTTTATATCATTAATTCTTCTATTAAAAACAGGTGAGTTTATTTGGGATATTTCATTATTATTATATATTGTTTGCATATTAATTTATTTTTATTTAAAAAAAAAAAAAAAAAATTAATTTAAATATTAATAGAGCAACTGTTTTTATATTTATTTTATAAATTTCTCTAATATATTGTTTTTTTTTATTAATGGAAAATAAAAAAAATTTTTAAATTAAAAAAATATTTTTTTTAAAAAAATTTTTTAAAAAAATATAAAAAAAAAAAAAAAAAACAAGTTACAGTTATTATTTGTATGTGTGTTTTTGAGTTAATGTGCAGTTTTTGAAAAAAAAACTTTGGAGTGTGTGTAATTATTTGTTTGTGTGTGTCAACTGGTTATAAAAACAATTTTGTAAAATAAAATTTTTGAAAAAAATATCGAAAAAAAAAAAAAAAAAAAAAAAAAACAAAATAAAATAAAAATTAATTTTAAAATAAAATTAATTATTTATTTTTATAATAATAATTTTTTTTTAATTTTGTAAATGTAAATACAAGGTGTTTTTTTAGAAAACGTTCCAAATAAAGTTTTTTAAAAAATAAATTGATAAATTTATTTTTTTATTATTTTTATTAAATATTTAGGTGAAAATTTTTGGAAACGATGTTCAAATTTCCTTATTGGCCAAAAAATAAATTTTTAAAAATTTCCGAATAATAAATTGAATTTCTATTCTCAACTTTTTCTCTACCTGAAATGTAAATTGGTTGGTATACAATTTTTTTTTGATAATCAAAGATACTTTGAGTTTTTCCATATTTGGATGATATACCATAACATTGAGGTGGTAAATTAAATAGTGTTTGATCTGATTGATTGATAAAATTGTAAAATGTGGTTAATGCAAAGCCAGTGGGATTGTTTATATTGTTGTGGCTATTCATTGACATTAAACCACATGTATCTCTATTTATAATGATTGTGTTGGTTGTTGTAGAATTTGAAGTTTGAGATGGTATGATTTGTAAAAAATCAACATCCACGTTACCCATGGTTCCCTGGCTAACTTTTTCGACCTGTGGAAAGCTTTCTACAAGGTATTCATCTACTAGTTTGGATATATAGCATGTTCCATTTACCAGACTATCTAAAAAATATTGAGTACTCTAAATTTTTTTTTTTTTTTTTTTTTTTTTTTTTTTTTTTTTTTTTTTTTTTTTTTTTTTTTTTTTTTTCCAAATTTAATAAATTAGTAAAATTAAATTTATATCTATATATTTTTTAAGAAATTTATAAATTCCAGTTTTGTTTTAATAGTTTTTAATTTTACTTACATTTTCTTTGAATGCATATAGTTGACCAGAAACCCAATCATCACCTCCTTCATTTAACCTATATTGACCAAAGAATCTACTATTTACATAGTCCATACTAGCTAGACCTGCTGTATAAAAAGATAATTGTTTAATTTGATCATCGGTTTTAAAATTTATATTAAATGATGAGGTTATAAATTCAGTTGTAAAACCTTCGATCTTTTGGCCATTTGTATAGCAAGACTCGGATTTAGCTCCTGTAAATGATACTAATAATAAAAATAAAAATAATAATAATTTCATTTTATTTTATTTAAATTATAAAATATTAAAAAAAGATATTAATGTTAAAAAAAAAAAAAAAAATTTAAAATTTTATAAAAAAAAAAAAAAAAAAAATTTAAAAAAAAAAAAACTAAAACAATCCATCAGTTTTATAAGAAATAAAATAATAATTTTTTTTTATTTTATACAAATGGTTTTTTTTATAGAGTTCTTTTTTATTATAGTTCATTATTGATTAATTTATTATCTGGTGAAACTGCATTTTGAATTTCGATAAATGGTGAAGAAGGACTTGCGTAACGTGCAGTGTTCATTGACCAATAGTATTTACCATTCATAATATACTTTAATGAATTTAAAAGGGTGGCCAATGGCTGAATATTATTATACTGATTTAATAATTTTTCTTCATGGTTTTGGAACTCTTTAATATACATATTTGATTTTTCACAAATATACTTAAAAGTATCTTGAATTGAGGTGTTGTTCTTTTTTTGGAGGAACCATAAACAGTTGTTGACACCAGCATTTCCTTTAACCTCTTTTGCATAGCTGACACAATCATTATACAAAGCGGTGACGATAGAGGTGGCTTCACATAATTTTAACCATCTTGGATTTAAAAATAATGATTGGTCAATTTTATCATTGGAAAAAAATATACACGATAAACCAATTAATGGATAAACACCAACATTTAATTTTCTAATAAATAAAAACAAATCCATATGGGGTTCCTAAAAATAAAAAAAAAAATTAAAAAAAAAAAAAATTAGTATAAAAAAAAAAAAAATTTAATAAGGGATTTAAAAGTTACAATTGTTTTATTTAATGGAATAATTGAATGGATCCATTGAATAGTATAATTTAAAAATAGATTAAACATATCTAATCTATTACCACTCATTTTTAAAACTTGATTTCTAAAAAAAAGTGTAAACTCTTCTTTTTTAGTGGGGTTGGTGGGTAGAATTCCTTCTAAAAAAATCAATTCGGTTCTATTTATAATTTCGGTGGCTTCGTCATCTGGAATAAAAACAGTGTCCAAATCATCATCAAATAAAATCAACCATAGCATCAAATAACCTGAAAGTACCAATTGGTCATAGGTTACAGTGGGCCAGAATGCAGGACAAACTGTCAAAGCATGGTACATAACAGCTTTACCTTTTTCATCACTTTTATCATATATATTCATTTCGATTGCTTTTTGATAGCATTCTTGTATAAATGAGTTGTCATTTATAGATTTTACATTCCATTCATTGGGCACATGAAAATCTTTAAGTGTTAAATTCATCTCTAAATTTATTATATTGAAAACTTAATAAAAAAAATAAAAAATTTATAAAAAAATTAATCATTTTTGTGATAAAATTAAAAAAAAAAAATCTTTTTTTTTTTCGTTTTTTTTTTAATTTTAATTTATTTTTAAAATGGATTATTATTATTACTTTTACAATTATTACCAACATAATTTATACAAGTTATTTTATATTTAAAAAAATGATTTAGAATTTTTTTAATTTTTTCGATTATTAATTTTTTTTTTTTTTTTTTTTCATTTTGGATTTGTTGAAATACTAATTGAAAATAAATGATTTAAAATATCTTCGGCCATTTTTGTCCCTTCAACTCTACTTTTTATTTTTTTAAATGCTATTTCTCTTGAACTTTCAAGAGAGTGGGTTTGAGGATATCCACCTATGGGAGGTTGCGAAAATGGAGAGTAACCACAATCACAACATGTTCTTAAAATAAAATAAATAAAAAAATATAATATTAAAAATTTGTATATCTGGAAAATAATAATACTTAAAAATATACTTACCCAATTTGATTTAATGGTATATATTTGGCAATCTCTAATACTAAATCTCTGACCTCTTCAGGAGTTTCAACTCTTGGGTCCACTACATTAATTACACCAAAGAAAACTATTTGATGGGGTTTAATATTTTTTGCAATACATTCCAATATTCTTATTTTATCTTTTTCAGCTGCAAACTCTAGATAAAACCTTGATACACGTAGCTTAAATAATGATGGTATTAATAGTCTACAATAATCAACATCTGAACTATGAAATGATTTATCCCCACCAGGACATGAATGTATACCCTGTTTTTAAAAAAAAAAAAAATTAATATTTTTAAATTTTAATTTTAGAAGTTTTTTAAATGATACATACAATCTTTTGAATTTCTTCATCATTAAACCTAATGAGTAATTGATTATTTAAATCTATAAATTTTTTTAACATTTGACCACTTGGATCGATCTTTAATGAGAGTCTAGCCTCTGTTGCATCGATTTGAATGGATTCTACACCAGTTTCCAAACACATTCGAATTTCCTTTTCCACTTCATTAAGCATATCTTTATAAAATTCATCTTTACTATATTTTTCAAATTGTTGGTTGGCTGGATAGATCAATGACATTGCTGAAACACTTATTATAGTTTGTTTGATTTTTGCATATGGAAACATTTTTTTAACTCTACTTAGGTATTCATTGGCATATTGTTTATATTTAAATGGTAGATTCTTTCCCGATAAAATTGGTAGTTGCCTTATATGTCCATCTTGAAACTGAATTATAAATCCTTTCTTTTCATTATTTTTTTGGTCTATTACTTGATTTGAACCATGTATTGGGTACGTTATAAAATTTGGTTTATATTGTTCTCCATCTGTAATTACTACAGAACCAGCTTCTAAAAAACCATGAACTGTTTCTTCTAATGATTTATCACATATTGACATATACTCTTCATAGGTAATTAAACCTAATTTAAGAAAAAAAAAAAAATTATTAGAAATTGTAAATTTTAAAAATTGGCGCAATGATAGTTTTAAAATAATTTTTTTACCTTCATTATATTTTTTAAAAGAATCAATTAAATATCTGGGTCTGGGTATACTGCCAATTGGTTCTGTTGGAATATTAATCTTCATTTTTTGAATTTAAAAGACAAAAACTATTTAAATGATTAAAAAAATAAACAAAATAAAAAAATAAAAAAAAATAAAAAAAAGAAAATATAGAAAAACTTTTTTTTTCTATTAGATTATTATTTATTTGTATATATTTATATTTATATTTTATATGATTTATTTATATGATTTATTTATATGATTTATTTATATGACTTATTATTTATATTAATAAATTAATGTTAATTAAATTTCATTTATTAACCAACTTATTTTTTTTATTTTAATTTTCTAATTTTTATTATTTTTTTTTTATAATAAATATAAACCCCAACACCCACAAAAAGAAAAAAAAATTTAAAAAGAAATATAAAATCAAAATTTAAAAAAGAAATATAAAATCAAAATTAAAATTTTTTTTTTTTTCTTGTTATTTGATTTAAAAATTTTGATCAGGTATTTTGAAAGTGTGGTGTATTTGTGTGTATGGGTCTAGTGCTTATATTTGTGATGATAAATAAAAACGACTAATAAGTTTAAAATGAATATGGGGGTGTGGTACAAAGTATATATATTTATGGTGTAGGTTATAAAAATAAAATTAAAATTTTTTTTTTTACCTTTGTTTTTAAAGAAATTTTAATTAATAAATAATAATAGAAAAAAAAAAAATAAAAAAAAAAATAACCAAAAAAAAAAATAGATTTTTTTTTGATTTAAAAAAAAAAAAAAAAAAAAAATTTTTGGTTTTGTGATTTTGTGTTCAACCCCTAAATAAATAAAAAAAATAGGGAAATACCCACTAAAAAAAAAAAAGAAAAATATTTAAATATTTTCATTTGTATATAATAGTTTATATATCCCAAATATTTATCAATGAGATAATTTAATTTTATTTATTAGTTTATTTGTGGTAAAAAAAAAAAAAAAGATATAATTATATTATTCGTATTCTAATTTTGACTTATTAGAGAATTTTAATGAGTGGCTCTTCCAATTTTCATCATTTTGTTGCGAGTTTTCTTCATCATCGTATTTATCGTATATACTACTTGTACCACTAACATATTGTTTACTTTCTGAACTGTTTGTGTTTGTTGATTTATTTAATGATGCTTTAAATGAATCTAATTTTTTCATCAACTAATAATAAATAAAAAAAGTGTTAGAAAATATAAAAAAATAGAAATAATATTATTGTTTTTTACATACATCGCTATCTGATATTATTTTTGATTTTTTTAAAACTCTAGATTCACCGACTGTTGTAGCTTTAAATTGTAATGAACCTTTAACTTTTTTTCTTTTTTCCACTGGTTTATTAGCTGTGGTGTTTGTGGTTGTAGCTGGGGTTGTGGTTGTGGTTGCGCTAGTTGATTGATTTTCTTTTTCTTTTTCTTGTTGTCTTTTTAAACCTTTTTGTATAATATCTTCTTTCATTTTATCGCTGAAGCTTTTTGATTTATTTTGATCATCACCTGCATTTTCCTCTTCATTTACATCATCGTTATCGTCATCCTCGTTCTTTCTACTTTTATTATTTAATTTATCTCTTAAACTAATTTTATCACCATTACTACTGCTATTGATATCCAAATCTATTTCTTTTTCTTTTTCTTTTCTTTCTTTTTCCTTTTTCTCTTGTTTTTGTTTTTCTTTATCTAAATCATTTGTATTTTTAATATTTTTCTTTGGAATAAATTCTTCTTCTTCTTTTTCTTCTTGTTCTTCTTCATCACCAAATGATAATAAACCCAAATTCCTTTAATTAAAAATATAAAATCAATAATTAGTATTTATTGTTATAATATTACTATAATTTTTATTAATATAGTTACTTTTTTGTTGGTTTCTTTTTTACTTCTTTTATTTTTTCTTGTTTTTTATCTCTTGGAATTATATCATCGAACGGATTCCAAACTACTTCGGTTTTTAAAATTTTAGGTGGAAATAAAGGCATATCGGTTTCGGGGTCAACTTCGATGTCATTAACTTTCAAAACATTAAAAAGTGTATCTCCTACTACTCTACCAAATAGGGTATGTTTTTTAGTGAGATTTTCTGTTTTGGATAAAGTGAAAAAGAATTGAGATTTATTTTGATCGGGTGAAGCTGAAGCCATACCAACTAAACCTCTACGATTGAAACGTAATCTAGAATGAAACTCGTCTTTAAAGCCTGTACTTTTAGACCCATCACCTAAACCTGTATCTTTTAATGGATAAATTGATTCTCCTCCTTGACCTGTACCTGTAGGATCACCAGTTTGGGCGATAAAATCTTTGATAACACGATGAAATATATTTCCATCATAGTAACCCTCTAAACATAATTGTACAAAATTTCTAACTGCTAATGGTGCTTCCTTTGCCCACAATTCAATCTCTATATCACCTAAAGTTGTTTTTAAAATAACTTTACCACTTATATTGGGTTCTGAAACTGACATTTTAAATAATTTTTATATTTTATGTATGCTGTATATGTTGTTATTTTTTTTATTGCTTTTATTTAAATAATTTATATGTTGTTATAAGATACTTTATTATTATTATTATTATTATTAAAATAATATAATTTTATTATATTTATTATTTTACTAAATATAATAATTATATAATATTTTATATCTATAAATTTATTGTCATTTTTACTATAGTGTGCACCTGTATATCTATGTAATAAGAAGTGCACTGTTTAAATACTGCCCCTGCGTCTGTATAAACTATTTATAGTATATTTATATGTTTTTTGATAGTCAAGTGGCGGATTTTTTGAATGA
>NW_003519461.1:65873-75938 GCF_000190715.1 Dictyostelium purpureum | reverse complement strand
CACCCCAACAAAAAGTCCACAACCAAAATCAAGAGCATCAGGAGGAGAGAAATTAACACCAACCCCATTTCCAAAAAGAGTACCAAAATCAAAATCAACTCCATCCCCAAGACCAAAACTTAGACCTAGACCAAGAACAAGAACGACCTCGACTTCAATACTTACACCACCAACACCAAAACCACTACCAATTCCACAATCAACACCAAAACTAAAATCAAGATCAAGGGCAAGATCAAAACTAAATCCAACACCACAACCAACACGAGTTTCAAAATCATACCCAAGACCAACACCAAAATCAAAATCAAAATCAAAATCAAAATCAAAATCAAAATCAAAATCAAAATCAAAATCAACACAAATCTCAACACAAACCCCAATACCACCACAACAACAACAAACAAAACAAGAGTTTATGTTTACTTCATCCACACACCCACAATTCATTGATGGTCCCTCAATTGAAGAATATGATGAAGTACTTGGCCAATGGGTCACAATTTACCCATCACAATCACAATCAACATCACAATCAACATCACTACCAAGTACACCTGTCCCCTCATCAGGTTATCCAACATTTTATGCACCAGAGTCAAAATACAATAGTACTGGTGCACCAACACAATCATATGAGGGAATGGTTGAGGGGCCATCAATTGAAGAGTTTGATGAAGAACTTGGTGAGTGGGTCACCATATACACCGCACCAACAACATACGCAAACTCTACACAACAACCACAACCAAGTACACCAACCACCTCATCCGATTACCCAACCTTTTATGCACCAGAGTCCAAATACAATAGTACTGGTGCACCAACACAATCATATGAGGGAATGGTTGAGGGGCCATCAATAGAAGAATTTGATGAAGAACTTGGTGAGTGGATCACCATATACACCGCATCCCCAACATTCACACATACTACACCCATCGCTTCATCTAACTACCCAAAATTCTATGCACCAGAATCAATATTCGATTCTACTGGTGCATCATCATAATCCAATAGGGAAAGATGGAGAATGGGCCCCACATCAATATAATTATTATCATATAAAAAACAACTTGGTCTTTAATACAAAAAAACATCCATTTCAAACTGTGCTGGTAAACTCAATTAAATTTAGGTAAAATATCTTGTGTATTTATATTATTTTGAATATTTAACCATTTATTAATAATTATTTTAAATATTTAGATTTCATTACAACAAACCACTCTGCCATATAACCCATTTCACTAATGATGCCAAAAACCACACCCCACAACTCACTTTGTATTATATTTTTTTAGGTTTTTTATAAAGTAAGTTTATAATATATTATATTTAATGTTTTTCATAATTTAGTATTAATATAATTATTAGTTAGAATATAAATAGTTTAAAAGTAAATATTTTTTAGTAGATGATATCAACTCTTTAAAATCAAATAATTTAAAGATTAAAACAGTGTACCGAGACTGCACCAATCAAATCTACACTAATGAAATTTTCTATTTACTAATTGATGGTTATAATACATTGCTCTGGCCAATCAACTATTATAATCATCGAATAGTTTTAGATAACGAAAAGATTATGTAGTCACCATTCTGCACCTGCCACCGGATATCAACTATATAGAATCCCAAAAAAAAAACCTTTCCTTCAAAATAATAGCAACTAGTGTTCATCAATATAATAAATAAAAAAATATTTCAAATATGTTGTATATAATTTTTTATTTTTTTTTTAAAAAAAATGTAACTCTTTAATAAAATAAGTTTATTTAAAATTCTAAAATTATAATTTTTTCTTTTAAAAAGATAAAATATAAAATATAATTTAAAATTAAAATTTTTTTTTTTAATTTTTTTAATTTTTTTTTTTTTTTTTTAGAATTTTTACATTTTATTTTTAATTTTTTTATTTATGCAATAAATAACAGATAATAAATAATAAATAACTAAAATCAATGATAAAAACATTAGCAAATATTACAGCTGATAAATCTAATGATATTAAAAAGAAACAACAAATTAAAAACAATAAAGAAATATTTCAAAACAATAGAATGCTTTATTTATTTGACTTGGAACTCCAGTTTTTCCTCAATTAAATACCAACAACTATTATGAATAGTAAAGAAGACTGTCCAAAAGTTAAAGAAACAATATCAGGTCATTTAGCAAGACGATTCAGATTCAGATTCAGATATTTTTTCAGATGCAGAAGATTATGTTTGTGAAGTAAATAAATCAACAACTACAGAAACACAAGCAAAATCACAATATGTTTCAAAAGAGCCCAAGAAAAAATCGGTGTATATTTACATGAACACCATGGACCAAAAGGTGAAAAACAGAACATGAATTAGCCCTTAGCAAAATATACCCATTTTGTATAGTTATAGTTAGAAAGAAATCAAAAGATTTATCATTAGACCTACATGGTAAAGAACCAACCATTTGGTTTAATTATGTCGAAAAAGGTAAAGATATTTATCCATTATCTTTATTAACTCAAGAAAATGCTATACCTAGATAAACAAAATAAAATAAAAGTAATACAATAAACTCTTTTTTTTTTTTAAATATTTTATTTATTTTTATTTATTTTTTGTTTAAAATAATAATAAAAATAAAAATAAAAATAAAAACTTGTATTTATAATTTTATAAAGATTATAATTATATTCCGGAACTTAAGGTGGATTGAACATACTTTACTTGTTTTCTTTGATTGTTGACATAATTAACTATTTTTTACCAAAATATTTCTAACATTTAATCCTACTCTTGTTCAACCAATTTCCCCTGAATAAACTGTTGAAAAAATGATAATATGCTGATTTTAACTGGCCAACATTAAAAAGAGCTAAATCAAGTTTTCTACTGTTTCAAACAATTTTGAATGGATTCTTTCTGGAGCTAATTCTAAGGAGATCAGCAAGACTTGTAGATGTTTCTTTTTGTTTGAAGTCACAATCTAAATTGACCTCCAATCTCAATACATGAAACAATGGTTGACGACTTTTACTAGCAAGTGGAATAACAGCTAATGGACAAACATCTTGACATGGAACAGAGTTACTTGTACTACCATAAACTTTAAGATTGGTATTAAATTGACTCTTTTGAAAAAATGATTGGAATAATATTATTATTTAGATTGCTATATTCACCAATACTATTATTTAAATTATAGTTACTATAACTATTTTGTAAACTGAATGTTGTAGGATCCGGTGCTGCTGTTGTTGTATTGTTGTTACTTTTACTATCATTACTATTACAACTACAACTTGCGCTTCGGGCTAAACTGATACTATTATTATTTAGATTGCTATATTCACTAATACTACTATTTAAATTATAGTTACTATTACTATTTTTTAAACTGAATGCTAATGTTACTGTTGTTGTATAATTATTATTATTACTATTGTTTAAACTGAATGATGATGGTGATGATGAGGCTGATGTTGTGTTATTATTGTTTTAATGTTGGGGTTGCTTTTAATAAACGATCAATTTCTACTTCTATATCATAATATTCAAAAGTCTTTTTGGAATCACACAAATACTTTTCTTTTTTCTGAACTACCCATAATGAAACATGTCTTACTCTCATCTTTAAGAACCAACGGTGGCAATGAATGGTGAATTACCTTAGCAAACACAACGAGATGGTTTAACACATTAATGACTAACAACTACTTGAAATGATTCACCAGTACGTGGATCAATAACTATATTATTAAAATCTTTACCAGTAACAAATATTAAACTAAATATATTACATATTATTAACATTAGGAATGGAAAAGCAAACTGGATTGTTGGTAAATTTAGGATGAAGACAAAAAACGGAATTGAACGATCTAATTAGAACTCTTCACTAATAATTTTTAATTTTCTGTTGATATTATTCTATCTTGTTTTTAATTGGCTCACTACCTAGAATAAGCATCCATACAGATTTCTTCGGCACAACTAATATTTCATCAACTATTGAATTTTTTCTAAGTAATCATTTTAAAAGAATCTACTAAAAAAATGTTGTTGTCTTTGTTGTTGTAGTATTTGTAGCTTTTGTTGTTTTTTTTGTTCAAGTTGTTGTAGATGTTGTTGTTGAATTTGATGAAATAGTTGTGCTTGTTGCATTCTTTGAAATTGTTGTTGTTGTTGTCGTTCTTGTTCATGTTGCTGGTATAGTCGTTGTGTTTGTAGTTGTTGTTGTTGACGTAGTTGTTGTTTCTGTTGATGTTCTAGTTCTAGTTGTTGTTGATATGGTAGTTCATGTTGTTTTTGTTGTTTTATTTGTTGTTGGTATAGTTGTAGTTTTTGTTGTAATTGTTCCTCTTCTAGGGCAAATTTTTCATAATTTTGTGATCCATGTAGTCTTTCACGATAATATCTTTGATCGTCTTCCAGAAATAGACTTTCGTGATATTGCTTTCCCCAGTAATCGGCATTAAAGGCACAGTATTGGCAGTATTCCCCTTTAATGGTAGAGCAATGGCAACGGTCGTTTTTCTTGAAAATAAACTTACCAAAACAATAATAAAAAATGGTACCAACAACAATAAATAAAAAAATACAGATTAATAAAATATCAATCATTTTTGTTGAAAAAATAAATAAATAATAAAAATAAAATTAAATGTATATAAGTGTAAAAATAAAATAAATTATATGATTTAATGTATAAAAAAAGCTGGATGTAAAAAAACGAGTGTGAGTGAATGAAAGCTTTAATTTTAATTAAAATGAAAAAAAAAAAAAGAAATTTAAAAATTTTTAAAATTATTAAAAAAAAAAAAATAAAATAAAAAATATTCAATTGTTTAATATAATGTTTTTATTAAATTTTTATTTAATTTGATATAGCTGTATAGATTTTATAGTTTTAAATTAAGAATTTTAATTTATTCTATATTTTGATTTGAAAATTTCATTAAATTCTCTCTTAAATGATATCCTGAATGCCTAGCTAATTGTAAAAAAAAGATTTAAAAAAAAAAAGATTAATTAATTTCAAATAATATTTCTATATAGTTTAATACTTTATAAGTTTAAATTTGATGAATAAATAATTATCTATTTTTAAAAAATATTAGTTAAAAACATTGAAAATTTATTTTTAATTTACTTTTATTCTAATTTTATTATTTATTTTTTTATTAATTTTTGAACTTTGACTCTATAATTATTAAAAAAAGATTTGTATTTTATATGAATAGTTTTATTTTTTTATTTATAATTATCTATCTATAAACAAAAATATTTATTATTTTTTAAATAAAAAATAAATAAAAAACAGTTTAAACTATATAAATAAAACATTGAAAACATTATCATTATTATTTATATTTAATTTCATATTTTATTATAAAAGAAATATTATATTAATTTATTTGTTATTATTATTTTGAAATATAATAAAAAATACCCTTTTTAAAAAATTACAATAGTTTTTTAAATTTTTTCAACCCATTTCCCGCTTCATATAATTTATTTTTCATTTATATTTTAATAAAAAAAAACTTTTTCCTATTAGATAAAAAACATCAATCACAATATATTTATAAATATATATTACCAAAACATTAATTGTTTATAAAAAGAAATTCTCTATTAAATTATATTTTATTCAATTTACCATTAAAAAATTTTCTATTAAAAAAGTAAAAACATACTGTTTATTTTTATCTTTTTAATATATTAAATTTCAATTTATGAGTAGTAAAACATCATTAGACGCCAAAAAAAAGTTACAAATATTTTTTAAAAAAAAAGAAATAGGGTTATAAATGAGAAAAATTTTAATTATTTATTGTTCTTTTTTTTTTTTTTTTTTTTTACTTTAACTTTAATCACAAGCACTTGTATTTTCATAAATACTACAGCTGTTATAAGAGTTGTTTGTTAGACTGATTGGGGATAGAAATGAAGAAGAGTTACCTTTAATAACAGGTGATATTGCAGATATGGCAGGTGAAATTTGAAATTGTTTATTGGTGCCATTTTGAGAGGTTGATAGTGTTAATGATGGAGCAATGGAGGGTTCATGAATTTGAGGGAGTCGGGTATATGATCTTTTAATTGAGTGTTCTTCTTCTTCTGTATCTGAAATTTCATTTGATGAATCTGATTCAAAATGGGTCTGAATAATTTGATTCTTACTTGCATCACCATTAATTATTATACTATCATCATCAAAATCATTTACAACTTCGATATTGTCTTTTGTATTACTATTAATGTTGTTGTCATTATGATTAGTATTATTACTTTCACTGTTTTGATTGCCATTGTTATTTATATTGCTGTTATTTAGTTCTGTATTATTTTTACTTTTGTTTAAATTGCTATTACTGCTTGAATCTGAAATTTTATCCTTATTGAAATCGATTTGATCAACTTCAACATTATTTGGAAAAGAGAATGGCATAACCAAAGATGGTGATAGGGGATAGGATTCAGATGTAATTTGGGGAGATTGGGCTGATGGTGAAAATGGATGAATACAATATACTGGTGAACCAATAATTGAAGGATTTTGACTACTACTACTTGTATTGCTTTCTAAATGAATAGAGGGACTGTTATTATTGTTATTACTAATAGTATTATTATTGTTATTAAATGGTTTATCAATTGAATTTCTAAAATTAGATTTTGATAGTGATAATAGTCTTATCCAATAATCTTTAAATGAGGGTTTTTCAACAGTAATACCATTATAAAGGTTATGTCTTAGTTGACGTGAGGCCAAACCACAGTTTAATAGTGAAGGGGTATCCAAATATTTTAAAACTTTTAATTGAATGATTTGAGAGTTTAAAAGACGAGTTACTACTGGTACTAAATGGTCATTATCTGGTGGTGGGTTTAAAATTGAATAAAAAATATCTAAAATTTCCCTAAAGGTTGGTCTTCTATCAGCATCTGATTGCCAGCAATTTTGGATTAGGAATGAGATTTTTGGAGGTAATGTATCGGGAATATGTGGTCTTCCCCCACCTTGAACGAAAACATAATGTTCAACGCGAGACATGTTATCGAAAGGAATTCTCTGAGTGAACATTTCCCAAAGTACTATTCCAAATGAATATACGTCAGCAGATTGTTGATATTGGTTACCAGAGAGCACTTCTTCGCTCATATATACAGGTGTGCCCACCAAAGTCATATTTAAACGAAATTGCATGAAACGAGATACACCAAAATCGATTAATTTAACTTCCCAATTATCATTGACCAAAAAATTATCGGGTTTAACGTCACGATGGATTATATTTTTTGAATGAATAAACTCTAAAGCCTGAGAAGCATCGATCGCCATATTGATTAATAAAGGTATTGATGGGGGTGGTTTTTCGTTTTTAATAGCGTGCAATAAAGTACCACGACTACATAATTCGGTGACAATAAATGGTTTGTTTGTAAGTGTATTGGCACCATAACATTTTACAACTTTTGGGTGTTGGGTTGCACAAATAATAGTGACTTCTTTAAAGATTGATGTCCAATCAAAAACCAAACTCTCATTAGAAAATACTTTAACAGCTACTTCCATTCCATTGTAGTTACCTTTGTATACAATACATAATGGTGAGTTATAAATTTCATGATCAAAAATAAGTTCCCCAAGACTAATTTCTTTGTTTAGAATGCCCACTCTATGTTGACAACTGTAATTAATAAGCATATCTATCCACTCTGGATTTCTTTCGATTAAACTGTGATATGGCTCTAAATGAAAATATTTTGCTATCAATAATACCACTTTTTCAAATATTTCAACTTCATCTTTTGATAATTTTGTTTTACCTATTATAAATTTCTCTGAATTGACTTTTAATATTGTTTCTATAATTTTATTTATAAAAAATAATGGTAATAAAATTTCTTAAAAAAAAATTAAAAAAGTGTTAATATTAATATTTTTTTTTTTTTTTGATAAATATAAAATTTACTTACCAAAATCTAATAATCTAAATAAGATGGATAATAACAATTTACAATTATTTTTCATTATTGTAATGTCATTTTCTAATGTAACGCTTTTTAATCTTTCAATAAATACATGATAAAGCATACCTAATGATACCATATTGTAGTCATTTAAGAAATAATTCATATTCTTTTCGTTAAACATAACTCTATATAAAATATTTAGGGCTATCATTTGACTACACCATTTATATTGATCACTTATTAAGTAGGCACGGCTTAATCTATTCCTCTGTGATTTGATTCTCTTACTAATTATTATTGTAGGAACTCTTTTTAATGTTTTCATTCTATTTGAACTCTTTCCTCTACCGCTTTTTATTGAGTTATTGGAGTTCGTACTATTAATGGTACCATTATTAAAGCTTTGGTTCTTTCTATTCTTTTTTGTAGTAGTTGTGGTTGTTGTAGTTGCTGTAGTAGTTGTAGTTGTTGGTGTATTGGTACCAATCGATGGGGGTGAGGATCTCGGTGAGATATTACCATTGCCAGTTGAAGTATTGGTTAGTTTGGTCGAGTTACTAAAGTTACTATAGTAGCTAACTGATCTTAATGCTTCTAAATTTGCTTTATGTTGACTATAACTACTACTATTAATTGTATTTGTGTAGTCATCTCTTTCAATATCTGACATATCATAGCCATTTAATACACTAGAGTTTGCTGATAACTCTAATGAACTAAATAAAGATTTTGGTGAAAATGGTATATCTAATGTATTGTTATTATTATTATTATTATTATTATTATTATTATTATTATTATTATTATTATTATTATTGCTATTATTATTATTATTGTTATTGTTGTTGTTGTTGATATTAGTATTATTAATAGTACCATTATTTAATTCTTGATTTAAAATTGAATAGTTTGGACTGAGGGTTTCTGGAAAATCAAGCTTTATTAATGATGGATTTATATCATCGCCTAAAATCATACTAATTAAAAAATCGAATAGTTCTTCTGATATTTTTAAATTACTATTAAAAAAAATTAGTATTATTTATAATTATTATTTTATTATTTATTTAAAATATAGTTACTCAAAAATATCATAGTATTTTGAATTAAATATATATTTGTCATCTTCAACTCTCATTAAATCTATCCAAATTTTAATTGTTTCTCTTGTAAATGTATTTTCATCAACTAATTGTTGTCCATACCCCAATATAACACCTAAAATTAAAATTTATTAGAATTTTGAAATATTTTACAATATTAATAAAAATTGTATATACATACTTGATGAAGATTTTGAAAATATACTCTTGAATAAACTGGGAATCAAGGCAATTTTCCAAACTTTTTTTTGTTTTGGAGGTCCTAAACATTTATTCTCCAATTTTTTCTTTTTAATTTCATCAACACATCTTGAATGAAAGTATAATGAACAATCTGATATATTTTAAATATTAAAATTAATTTTAAAATTTTTTTAATAAAAAAAAAAAAAAAAAAAGCTAAAAATAAAAAATTTAATACTTACTACCACAAATGTGTGAAACATTATTAATACCTAATATTTGTCTGTTGCAGTGATGGCATATTGTATAGTGATTTAATGTGCATTTTTCAAAACAATGATTTATAACTTGGGCTTCATTGTCATTATTTACATTATTATTTGTATCACCACTGTTTGTTGTTGCACCAGTATTACTTGTACTGCCATTATTTGATATTGTATTGGAGCGGCTTTTACTTGTAGACATTTTAATAATAATATTTAATTGAAACAATAAAAAAATAAAAAATAAAAACAAAATAAAAAAAATATGTATATGAATCCTTTTTTTAATAATGTGTGTTTGGGTATATATACTCTAATTATAGATCTATAATATTAAATCATAGTTAAGTTCAAAATATTAAATTGAAAATAAATATAACTTGTTAATTTAAATAGAGTAATTATTTTTATTATTAAATAGATAAATATACAAATAATAAAAAAAAACAACAATAAAAAATTTGAAAATAAAAAAAAAAAAAAAAGATATAAAAGAAAGAGACAACGTAATAAAAAAAAAAAAAAATAATAAAAATAT